>NC_056669.1:23897500-24197500 GCF_018350195.1 Panthera tigris | reverse complement strand
AAGCTCACCTCCTACCACACACTAAATATTTTTGACTACCAAATTGCCTCTTCCTGGCTCCAGAGGGGGCCCCTTGTTCTTCTACAGTAAAGCCTTGCCAACAGTTCCCACAGTTCCCATAAACCTATTTCTGTACCCTTTGTGTATAACAAGTGTCTTCTCATTGTCAATCTTCCTACCTCCTTGATCACTGAAGTGGCCCTTCTCTGATTATATTCCATTCCATTACAGAAAATGCCCAAAGACCCAGAGGAAATATGGAGCACTCAGCCACTGCATCCTAGACATCAACTGTCTCTACTTAATCAAATCTGCCTCTCTTCAGGATGTTTTGCTAACACCTGGAATAGGGATGCTTGAAGACAGAAGCACTTGGAAAAACTGCCTGTGCTCCTATATCCATTTCTGTAATAATTAAATAGAAGAAAGAGACGGAAGATTGTCTGCACTTGACTATTAGCCCCGTATACCTGATATAATCTAACAGCCACAACTCCAGAAAATGGATAATGTTCAGTTCACTTAGGAGATTTAAAAAAATGGAGATTCAGAAAGATGAGGTGACTGACCCAAGGATACCCAGTTAAGATTGGTTCAGGGTTTAAGCTGGGCCCATGGTCTTCCTGCTAAACGACATTGGCTCTGCCATGACCATTGAGGATTGTGATGGTTTTCTTATGGGTCAACTGGACTGGACCAAGGATGCCCACATGGCTGGTTAAACTTTATTTTGGGGTGTGTCTGTGAGGCTGTTCCTAGAAGAGATCAGCATTGAAATTGAGGGACTAAGTAAAGCAGCTGGCCCTCCCATTGTGGGTGGGCATCATACATTCCACTGAGGGACTTAATAGAAGAAAAAGATTGAGGAGGACTGAATCACCCTCTGCCGGACTGTTGAGCTAGATCATTGATCTTCTTTTGCCCTCGGTGTTCCTTGTTCTCAGATCTTCAGCCTTGAACTGGAATCTACACCACTAGCTCTCCATCTCCCAGGCCTTTAAGCTACACCACTGGCTTTTCTGGATCTCTAGCTTGCAGATGGCAGATGGAGAGAATTTTTAGCCTTCATAATTTTGTGAGCCAACACCTTATAATAAATCTCTTTCTAGATATATATCTATAGGAAGATAGATAGATACCTAGAAATCTCTTTTTGATAGAGTATAGATATACATATAGATATGGCTATGGATATGCTATGGCTATGGATATGGATATGGATGATTTGCACAAGCTCACCTCCTACCACACACTAACAGACCTTCTATTGGTTCTGTTTCTCTGTATGTCCTAGTACAAGGATCATAAAACCATAAACAGGACACATATATTTCTATTTCTATTTTGTGTTAAAGGATTAGAACATCAAAGATGATTGGAAGGGATTGTATCCCATTTGCACAATCAAGAGCTTGGGTTATCCCCCAAGCCCACCCTCTTCCACCCATTCATCAGTGGGTCTCATGTATGTGGCCTCCTTCAGAGTAGAATGTTACATGACTGAGACCTTTTAAGATACCATAGTCAAGCTTTCCTTGATTAAGTGAAATTGCAAACAGGGGGCAGCAGACAGACACCTAGAGGAAATGAAGAAGATCCTGAGAGGTGATGAAGTTCAGAGAATTAGTTGTTAATGGCAAAGTGTTTGCCAACGATGACCACTATCTTTATCATGTCCCCATTTGGGACGTAAGTGTTTGTACCATAACTACTCTCAGCAGAAGCCTCTTCCCTTTTTTGTTGCATTTGTTAGATAGCAATCATAACCAGTTACGTATTGGACACTATTCTTATAGCTTTACCTACATTAACTCATTTACTCCCGAAGCAAGCGTATAGCATAGGTATTATTACTATTACTATTTCACAAATGAGGAAAATGGACTACAGAGAGGTTAAGTAGCTTTCTGAGACCACTCACTTGCAGAGCTGGAATTTGAAATGGGCAATTTGGCTTGCAGAGTCTGTGCTCTCAACTATGACAAAATAGTGCCTAACTGCCCCCCCCACCCCCCGCCCCCCTGCCCAAGTTAATGTAGAATGGAGGTATTGCCTGTCTCACTAGTCCCATGATCAGGACTGGGAACTGAGACAGGGAAACACGGAGATTCAGGGAAATATATGGATGTCTGTGGTCAGCTCTGGATCCTGGTAACTGGGATTCTACCTGGTTTTTCATACCTAAACCCTCCCCCATCCCCTTACCCCATACCTGGTGTCTGGCAATAAAGGCTATTGCCTTTTTGCTTTTTTGGCACCTTACCCGATTTTGTGTTATCATAGCCTCACTAACTCCATTGTCCTTGTAGGTCTTGATTTCTTTCAATATCCTTTTCGGGTGACTGATTTCCTCCCCTAAACCAGAGGCTGGGGGCTGGAGAGGTAGAGTAGAGTTGTGGCTGATAACAGATTCTTGCCCACCCTGATTTCTGAATACCGTCCATTCCAGGATTTCCTTATCATTGCTCTCAGGCACATTCTTAACCAGTCTTTGGTCTGGCAACTTAGATCTGTGCTGAGCTTGTCACCTGTGACCTGGGCTGGAAGAAAGCTCTGCTCCAGCCTCATATTAGGACACAGTGCTCTGTGTGCCGAACCGACCTTCTGCCCCCAGCAGCTGTCTCACCAAGTGAGCAGATCTGGCTTTAGGTCTCCAAACATCTGCTAACTATTCCTTTAACTAGACCAATCTCAGCCATGTCCTGAGGTTAGGTAGAATAAAAGAATTCAGCACCCAAAGTAGTGAGAGGGGTAAGCATACTTTTTGGAGGCTTCAAAGAAGAACTGGTTTCTGTTATGGATGTAGGATATTCTGCTGACTTTTCCCCATGTGTTGAAGTCCTCTTTCAGAGTATATTTTTATTTCTACGCCTATAGCATTCATGTGCATTAGGAACACTTTTGCCTTTAGAAATAACTTTACTTTTGGAGGCTGAAAGGCCCAGGTGTGGGCATAGAAGACATAACATGGAGATCACACTGTTAAACTGACCCTAAACTCAAGGGGGAATTAATTAATTATGATCATGATAACTATTTAAGGTAGTTGTTATTGTTGTTGTCGTATCCTGAAGAAAGATCAAGATTTTGAGCCGTCTCATACTACCCTTCACCAACTTTGAGAGCTCATCTTTTATTAGTTGACACTAGACCCCCTACAATTTCTATTCATTGGTCCTAGATCTGCTGACTAAAATCACACAAAACAAATACATGGCTAAGTCTCCATGACAAGTCCTCAAGTACTTAAATATAAATCTCTGATACACTTAGCATGATCTTTCCCCCCCACTCTTCTCAAATAAGCATTTCTTCTTTCTTACCACATTCCAGTCATTAATGTCACCCAGTTAAAAACCTCAGGGTTGACTATGAAATGTTATCTTTTGTCTTGTGAAAAAAAAAATCCCCATTGATTTTGTTTTTTCCCATGCTTGTGAGCTGACATAATGAGGCCAGCAGAGTAGAGTAAAATGCTGGGGGTAAGTAGAGACCCATTTATGTGGGTGTAAGGAAATGCTGTGTGGCTCTTATGTGTCCTAGCTGAAAAGCATGGACCACAATTTTCTGCATAATGTTAAAGTAGGAACGGATCTGATGGACAATGGTATTAAATGTCCAGGATGCAAGAACAGCACCTAATGAACAAATTCCAAGTGGCAAATGAATATGCCAATGGGTGGGGCTTTGAGAAGCAATGAGAGATCCATACATAAATAAGTGTTTGGATTTCCAGCATCTGACCAATTTTGGGGAAAAAAGAAAAACTAGGAAGAACCTTGGGTTGATGATAATGATGAAAATCATGATAAAATGAATAGGAGTAGTGAAGGATCAATGAAGCACTGAACTAAGCTGTTACAGGTGGTAACTTCTTAAGACTTACAGTATTCAATAATCCACGTTTTATAAATAAGGAGATCGACATAGAGACTAGTCAATGGCATGCATGGGATTCCATGCCAGTTTGACCCCCAGAAAGGAAGGGTAAAATATTAAGTGATTCAACCAAGGATATTTTAAAGAAGGCAACCAAGGCAGAAACTCAGTTCAACAGAGCAGGTCAGCACAGGTTGAGCTGAGATCTATCCACAGGTCCCAAGCTCACCACTGGGCCCTTCAGATCTGTCTCCTTGATAGCACAGAAAGCCTGGAGCAGAGACATTTAGAAGCCTGACAATGGAGGTGGGCCACCAGGTGCAGCATGCCTTTGGTTTCAAGACTGAGACATTTTAGGCATATGACTTGCATTTCACCCCCATCAGAATCGAATCCGAAGTCTAAACCGTCTGGGTCTGCAGCCAAAGCACGCCAACAAGTACAGTTGCAAAAGGCTGGCAAAGAGCAAACCTGGGGGAAGAAGACAGGGGCTGACCTGTACTGGAATATAGACATCTGGGGCCAGAGCCTCTTGATCTTCTGCCCTCTCATTTTCTCTCAAAAATAACAGAGTAGAACCTGCATCGTGATGGTTCTTTCTGTGTCATTGTTATTCTCAAGAGCATCCGGCTCTGCAGTTTTATTTGGACATTTTTCACTTTCTTCTACAAATTTCATTTTCAAGCACTTTGGTCGGGTCAGCCACTCTTCTCCCACGTTCCCTGTGAGATGAGCACCATCTCCTGCCAGGAACTCTTTGTTCTGGAAAGCTGTGGTCCAGGAAAGCAAATCCTGCATTGACACCATCTCTACAGCCAGCTGTTTCCTACTCACATCTTACTTTCCCTGCCAAGCTTCGAACTTTGAATTGGAAAAGGAGCTGAAAAAGCAACACTGGTTATTCCCACTATTTTCTTTGTTAAAATCTCATATCCAGGGGTGTCTGGGTGGCTCAGTCGGTTAAGCATCTGACTTCAGCTCAGGTCATGATCTCGCGGTCTGTGGGTTTGAGACCTGCGTCGGGCTCTGGAGCTCAGAGCCTGGAGCCTGTTTCAGATTCTGTGTCTCCTTCTCTCTGACCCTCCCCCATTCATGCTCTGTCCCTCTCTGTCTCAAAAATAAACATTAAAAAATAAATAAAATAAAATAAAATAAAATAAAATAAAATCTCATATCCAGAACATCAGAATCATTAAGGACACCTATCAGTTTTGCTCTGATTACATATATCATTTAGTCTCATGTCAGCCAGCCGAAAAGTAAGTCAACACGCTTGATGTGTTTTGGGAAACATTCTATTTCCGTATGCCCTTGGATATCTACCTGAAGGATCATAAGATCACCTCCTGTGTCAGCCTTACTTTCATCTATCTCTCCTGCAGAATAAAGCCTCGATTATTATAATTCTTCTTTTCCTTTTAGACGATAATGAAAAACACCAATCTGCATTAGTATTTGTGTATAATTTAAACTATCCTGCGAAACACAAGACATTGCTTCCCAAAGACTCAACATTGTCATGCTTGGAAAGATCTACATACTTACTAGGCTATTCCGTGAAATAGTGCTTCCTACTCAGGTTTGAGGTACTAAAGCAGCATGGAATTTGGATGGGCAGAAAAGATGGGAGAAGAAAGGCTAGGCTGATGAAAATATACTGAGCTCTAATATATAAAATATGATAGAATAGTAATATATATATATATATATATATATATATATATTAAGAGAACACAACCTGGTATGCTTGGGAGACAATAAAAAATCTATCCTTGCTGGAAAACTTTGTGTGTAACAATAGCATGAAATGAAATATTGGTGATAAAGTATACCCCTAGATGATTTTTCAAGCTGGCATGCTAGGTTGACATGTCTGGACTTTGCAAATAACTGAAGAACGAGTATTTGATAGCTTATAGGTAGGAGGCTGGCTTGATGGGAAGTACTGTTTCTGAAAGATTTCTCTCAAGGGTTCTATAGAGTTTAGGTTACAAGTCGAGGAAAGAAATGCAGACGAATACAAAGAACCAGGAAGCCCCTCCAGTGAGACTTTGCATCTGGAATGGGATCCATGGTGGGTATGGAGTGAAAGCTGTAAGCGGACAAGAGTGTGGATTGGTGTTCATTACTTCATAGTATCTAATAGGAGCAGAGACAAAGTGGGGGTGGGGGGGGGTGCTGCTTTTGTTTTACTCTGGAGCTCGCCCTCCATTTTCTCAATGGGAGTGGAGCCATGTTGAAAACTTTGTAAATTCTGAGATGGTAAGCATATGGTACAGTCCTTGAGGCTCCCTGTGCAGCTCAGTACTATGCGCAAACGAGCCCTTTTCAAACGCCTTTTGACACTGCAGAGACGTGTGATTATTCCTGGACTTAGTCTCCGATCTGTGTTCCGCTGCGCCCCGCTGATCATGTGACCACACAAGGCGCCGGGGACTTTTTGCTCCCGCGCAAATGAAAGCATGCTGCACACACATTTGCGCACTGGTCCCCTGGACAATGGATGTTTGCTCTAAGCCGTCACGTCTGATGGGAACCAACTTGCATTTGACTGGGGAGTTTAATTCTCAAGAGATGATTCCAGGAACCGGCGTCTCGTTCTGCTTTATTAGCTCACAGCGCATCGGAGTGGAACAAAAGGACCAAGAGTTTCCAGGGCTTAGTAGGATTTACAAGCAATTACTGGAGTTCTGAAGGCAGCTTCTTACCCAAGAACACCCAGTGGCAGAGGGAACTCCCGGGGCCTTGTTCTTCTCCACCATTGCGGGAGGAAGGGGAAAGGGCAGCGCTTCCCACAGTTGAATGTTTGCTGTGTAATTTTCCCACACTTCAAGTTCCACCTGAAGGCTCCTAGAAATTATGGAAACGGAAGTGTTTGAAAGTCAGTCCCTTTCCTACAATCCACATTCAGGTGTTGCTGTGTTGTCTTTTTTGTTTGTTTGCCTGCTTGTTGTTTGCTGGCGGGTAAGTGGGACCCAGCGGCTTCAGCCAGGGAGACGGCGATACTAAAAGTTAAACGCACAAGCTCCGCAGGCAGACGGACCTAAAGCCTACTATTTTCTCAGTCTGTTTTCTAATTAGGGGACGTTAGGTGAATAAATGTGCTCCAGAGCCGTAATTTCCCCATCTGCAAAATGGGAAGGGTGACTTACTCTGAACTTCTGTGAGGATTAAGTGAGGTAATGTTATGTACCTAGATACGTACTGGCTCACATAACCCGTCAGCCTATTTGAACACAAAATTTGGAAGATTTACCCACACGCTGGACATCTATGAGACTCCTTATTTCAGGGACTGCCCCTGCAAAACTTTAACATATAGGAAATTACAGAATGTGAGTTCTCTGAGCCGAAACAAAAGATACGAAAAGAGAAAAACAAAGGAAGAACTGAGTGTTCAAATTCACCCCTCTCTCAAGTTACCCCTTTCTGTTTTTTTTTTTAATTTTTAAAAATGTTTATTTATTTTTGAGAGAAAGAGAGAGACAGAGCATGAGAGGGGGAGGGGCAGAGAGAGAGGGAGACACAGAACCCAACGCAGGCTCCAGGCTCTGAGCTGTCAGCACAGAACCTGATGCGGGGCTCAAACTCGTGAACCCTGAGATCAAGAGCTGAGCTGAAGTCGGACGCCCAACCGACTGAGCCACCTAGGTGCCCCTCAAGTTATTCCTTTCAAGAGGTGTGTGAGGGAGCAGAGAAAGACCAGAAGTATCCTTAATGGATGTATCTCTCATTCCATGTAAGGAAGAGAACATTGTGAGTAAGGAATAAGTCCCCTTTGCAAACAATATTGTACAGAAGTTGTTAGATGATTATCACTGAAATCAAACATATTTTTCTACATCATTGTGTCTTTTGTAAATGTTATTTCTAATGGAAACATTCCAACATGTAAGTGATTTATGTAGCTATTGCCCTATTATTGGACATTTCATTTTTTCCACTGTTTTGCTATGATAAATAACATTTTTCTAACTAACTTACATATAAATCCTTGTCTGAATTTCTGATCATTTCCTCAGGATAAATTTATATGAGTGAAATTACTAGATCAAAAATGATTTTAGGATTCTCATTACATTTGGGCAAAAACGAAAATACAAGTTATATTCCTAATAACAGTAAATGAAATTCCTAGTCTCAGGAGCTCCTGGCCAGAACTAAATATTATTTTCTTTAAAAAAAACACTATTATTTTATTTGAAATAAGCAGGTATCTTATTGCCATTTAAATCTGTACTTGATTCAGTAATTTTTTCCATAAGTTGATTAGCCATGAGCAATTTATCTTTTATGAATATCTGTCCATGCCCTTTACCCAAATTTTTAAGTGCTGGAGTTTTAGTTTGTTTCTTAACACCTTGTAAGAGTTTTGAATGCATGAACTAGAATTTTGACAAGTGGAGAAATGAGGATGAGGCAGTGATATCAAGTTTGCTATAATTGCAAATTCTAGGTGATGGAAATTTTATGAGCAGACATATACTTACAGGAGATCTCAAGTAATGTATGACTGTAGCAGATAGTTTATTCAGATAAGTATCTGTATGAAAATGTACCAAGAATTAAGATTTTTTAAACTTTGCAACTGTAGTGTGGACCTTTTTAAATGCCAGAATAAGAAAGTGGGGCTTCATTCAGTGATCGATGGGAAAACACGAGTGCTTCTCCTATGACCTGAGTCAGTGTTTTTTTAACTCTGGCTGCATATTAAAACTAAAAATGCCAATGCTTGGGCCCCATCCTGGACCAGTTAAATCAGAGTCTCTCGACTTGCATTGGTAAACAAAGTCTGAGAACAAATCCTTTGAGATATCGTAAGTAAAAGAAACTCATCTGATGGCGGTAGTAGGGAGGAAAAAGGAAGAGAAGGGAATGAAGAGGGAAGAGAGAGCTAGCTGGGGGGGGGGAGGGAGAGAAAAAATAGAAAGAACTGGAATGGGCTAGAACAGAAAAGAACAGAAGGGAACACAGGGAGGCTGAAGGAAGGAGAAGTTGTTAGATTATCACAGAGGCTTAGGAAGGGATCAATAAGGGATTGACATAAGGTAGGGTGATGGCAGAGGGACGGAATGGAGGAAACAGTGCAAGAAATAATGCACGTGACACACTGATTTAGTCAGAAGCCAAGAGAGATGAAAAGTATGAGGAAAGTTTGATGTTTGAAGGAGACAAAATGTGAAATTGAGTGATCACAAGGGCTTCCATGGAGCATTAACAAGAGAGTCATATATCAATTTCCAGGCGATGGTAAAAAACAAAATAAGGATGCAGGCAAAGGAGAAGGGAAAAAATCTAAGGCAACAAATAGGCATAGTATCGCGCAATGTCTAGAACACAGAAAGTGCTTGCTATATGTTTTTTCAAAGGACAAATATATAAAGGGGAGCAGAGGACAGAATATTTTCTAGGGTCTCCTTTCAAGGAACGGAAAAGGAAGGCCCAGAACTGGAGATAAAAATGCAATGATCAGAGGACCCAAATACATAATTGTAAGTTTCAAAGAGACTGTAGGGGATAGAGTATCGATACGATGGAAGTTGAAGAGAGACTATTAGAAGTTACATATCGCTGGGACAGCAGCTCTACTAGGAAAGTAGGCTAAACCATTTTTAAATGGTTGCAGAAAGAAGTGAGAAAACCAAGGTAGGGGGGAAAGAGTGAGTGTCAACCATTCCTGATAAAGAATGGAAGAACTTAGGGTACAAAGATAACTTGTATTTGCTGGGGCTCATTATTATTATTTTTTAAAGGATAGGGAGATATAACAATATCTGTGTCAAAAGAATAGGTGTTGCTAGATAGGGACAGGGAAAAATGAACAGAGGGAGGAGAGTTGAATTGCTATAACAAAGCCCAGGAGAAGGCAGAAGGGAATAAAATAATGAGAAGTAGAAGCGTGGTCGTCAGAAAGGAGGAGAGCCAAGGCATCCTGTAATAGAGAAGGAAAGGCAGGGAATGTTTAGAAGCACAGGGAGACACCAAAGTTACGAGAAGAGACCTGGGAGAGTCAGGAATGCCCGAGGTTAAACTCCTCACTAAAAACGCAGGATGGGTTATTGGCTGAGAATGCTGGTGTAGAGCAAGTTCGAAATGTGTGTAGAGTCGCAGAAAGAAACTCATGAAGAAGTCCAACTCTTTCCAGGCAGCAGTGAAGATAAAATGAAGGCTGATAGTAAGAGAGACATCAGGCATTCGGGCATCAGGGTTTTGAAACACGTATGTGTAACACCCTGCATTTGAGATAAGAAAGACGAAATATAAAAGGCTACCCCGGTCCATTAGTGATCTTCTTGCTAATGATCCCAAAGCTTAGCAGCTTCAAATGTCACACTATTTTGGCCCGGCTCAACTAGACGTTCCACTCAAGTGTCTTAGAGGCTGCAATAGAGTCATTGACTGGGCTGTAGTCATCTCAAAGCTTGACTGGGGAAAGTTTTACTCCTAAACTTCTGTGGTCGTTTGCAGGATTTAGCTGCTCCCTGGCTGTTTTAATGCCCTCTGTTCTTCACTGGGTGCTGGTCAAAGACTGCCCTCATTTCCTTATCATGCTGGTCTCAAACACTGTGACAGTTTGTTTCATCAAAGCGTGCAGTCTAAGAAGACAATAGAAGAGATTTAGGCAGCAAGACAGAAGTCACAAGCTTTTGCTGTCTAGCCATGGAAGTGACATTCCATCAAATTTCTCTTACTCCATTGACTAAAACGAGTCACTAGGTCCAGCCCACACTCAAAGATAGGCACTAGACCCGGGTGTGGATACAGGAGGCAAGATCCACTTGGGGCCATCCTAGTGTCTGGTTATTAGGTTAGGATTATACTAAATATGACTTTGTAAGTATTTTTAAAACTATCCAAGTTGATTTCTTAAATAGTTTCTAATTCTGTTTTTTTTTTTTTTTAATTATGCTTCTGCTAAGAATTTAAAGCAAATTAAGTCTCTGGGGATATATATATATATATATATATATATATATATATATATATCTTTGAAACTAGGCTGGCATAGGTGTAAATATCAGGAGGGAAGAAAGATGGATAAATAGGAAGGGAGAAAAAGCAAGGAAGCAAGGAAAAGAAACAATTAAAATTGAGCCACTATGTGAAGATGGGATTTAGAGTCTGATGCTGTTACCGCTGTAAGACTCAGGTAGTCGCTATGTGAATGGAGACGCAGGAAGTCGTGAATGTTGGAGCTCTTGGATATCATCTGGGTGGTCAGGATGGATGCTAGTGTTGTTGACTATAATGATAACATGCATGGAAAGTCTACTTTTCCCAGGCACTGTAGTAAGTGTTTCATATAACAATTATGGTGATGATGAAGATGATGATAATGATCATGATGGTGTTGGGGTAAGGGGGAGGGTGGTAGTGGTGATGCCATTCATCAATCAATTCGTTTGTTCCAGGCTCTGCACTAAATACTTTACATACATGTCTTGATTCACCCTCATAATAACACTATGGTAATATTATGTCCACTTCACATATCAGAAATTAGGAATTCTAAAGTTTAAGTAACCTGCCCGAGGTCACAAAGCTAACAAGCAGCACAGAAATAATAGTAATCTGGAAAGGGGTACTATGGAACCTGTTTGTGGTTTTAACTGCTTTGCTACAAAGCTCAAATTGTTGGAAATTGGGTGGGAAGCCTGAAGTCAGTAATGAAGCAAGCGTGTGAACCTAGAAGGGTATAATTTTTTAAAAATGTTTAATGTTCATTTATTTTTGAGAGAGAGAAAGACAGAGTGTGAGTGGGGTAGGAGCAGACAGAGAGGGAGACACAGCATCTGAAGCAGGCTCTAGGTTCTGAGCTGTCAGCACAGAGCTGGGTGCAGGACTCAAACTCATGAACCAAAAGATCATTACCTGAGTTGAAGTTGGATGCTTAACTGACTGAGCCACCTAGGCACTCTAGAAGGGTATAATTTTAAAGAGATGATATGGGAAAGATGAGTACATTGTGGAAGATTAAGAGAGGCAAAGCTCTGATGGTCTGATAAATTATTGTATTAGTTTTTAAAAAGAAGAGGAAGAGAAAGATGATGGCGAATAAGAAACAAAGGAGAATGGTGGCATTATTTTTTTTTATTCATTTAATCCAATTTTAACAGCTTAGGAAGGATGGGAAAATACAAGATTTTATCAGGAGGGAGAGAAAAAATCTTGCAGGCCATTGTAAATTAGAGATGGAGATTACAGTGTTACAATATTCCAGAAAATGCCTTTTGTGAGATTTTTCATGGTGATAATTTGATCATGAGCTCGCGAGGTCCCTAAGAGGACTCTTCGCCCAAGAACTTAACAGGTCTTGGTTAAATTTTTAGAAATAAGAACAACATAACAAAAAGACCATACCAGGTTTTGCTCTCATGATGCTTATCATCTGAAGTTTAGGGTGACCTTTCAAACCTGGGCATTTTAAATGACCTGTAATAATTTGCTGGGATAATCAGCATAGACTTAGACTGTTGTGAACAAACTATAATTTTTGCTCATCCTCCTAATGAAGAAAATAGTCAATAAGCAGACAAAAATAAATAAGTATGTAATCACAAGTTTGTGAGTCCTTTAATAGAAACAAAATTTACTTGCATAGGGTGATCAGGGAAGGATTCTTTTTGGAGGTCACATTAAACTACTATCTAAAGGATAAAAGGGAAATATTCATGTGAAGAGGAATAGCATCACGTTTTCATACGACCTGATCTGGGAAAGAACTCTGCCTGTCCAAGGAACTGAAAGGGTGCTATGTGTCTGATGGCCCCAGTGAGGGAAAGGCATGAGAGAGGCTGGACATAAAGAGACAACCAGTAGGTCAAACAGGATTTTTATTTTAAGTGCAATAGGAAGTCACTGAGATGGTTAACTAATCTAATGAGATAATCCAATTTATGTTAACTTGTGTGGGTGGGGGCTGGGAGCAGTCTTGTGAAAGTATTTAGCAGGGGGGCAAAAGTGGCAGCAAAGACTGAGACAAATGGACAGAATCTATGTACGATCTAGAGATAAAACAATCAGCTATGCTGACGGCCAAATGTAAGGAGTGTGGTGACCACTTCTGAGCTGGAGAAGACTTTCAGACAAAAAGCCATCAAAATATGAAAGGTAAGAGCAATTGATTCCAGTTTTTAAGACTTAACTCAGTCTCTCTCCTCTTTACCTTGAAAACGTCCACATTATCAGAGTTCTTTAGTGGAAGGCAAGAGAAATGGATTCAGAATGGCTTGGGTAAAAGTGATGGATGGAAAAGCTAATGGGGATTCAGAGTCAAGGAGAAGCTGGAGATCCAGGTTTGGAAATAAGCAGAAACCAAGGTACCTGACAAGGCAGGAAAGACAAGTGACTAATTCGGGCCACCATTTTCAGTGTTTCTGAACCTCTGTGCGAGAAATTGAATCCAGGAAGGGAGTATCTGACTGGCTCAGTTTGTGTCATCTGCCCCTTCTTTCACCAGACTGTAACCAAATGGAAAAGTTAATTTCTTATATGAAGTGCAGAAAGCAGTCATTAGGCAGCCAGACCAACATCTGACATGTGCACAGGGAGCTATTGAGAGAAGAGAGTTAAAACTGGATATGGAGAGGGGCACCTGAGTGGCTCAGTTGGTTAAGTGTCTGACATCGGCTCAGGTCACGATCTCATGGTTGGTGAGTTTGAGCCCTGCATCAGGCTCTGCACTGACAGTGTGGAGCCTGCTTGGGATTCTCTCTCTCCCTCTCTCTCTGCCTCTCTCTCTCAATAAATAAATAAATTAATAAACTTTAAAAAAACCTGGATATGGAAAAAGGGGAACCCTCATGCACTGTTGATGGGAATGCAAACAGGTGCCATCACTGTGGAAAACAGTATGGAGGTTCTTCACAAAGTCAAAAGTAGAGTTACCATGTGGTCCAGTAATTCCCCTACTGGGTGTTTATCCAAAGAAAATGAAAACACTAATTCAAAAAGATATATATGCACCCCTAAGTTTATTGCAGCATTATTTGCAATAGACAAGATATGGAAGCAATCCAAGTGTTCATCAATAGAATTATTGAACAAAATTGCACAGAATTGTTGAATCACTACAGTGTATACCCAAAACTAACAGAACATTGTATTTTAACTATGCTGGAATTTTAGAAATAAATTAATTTTTAAAAACCTGAAATACCTCCCCCCAAAAAAACCCTGAAATACCCAATGGTCCAGGAGTAATCAGGCATCCACTCAGCCACTTGGGAAAATCTGAGATGGGGGGAGGGGGTGGGTAGTAAAACGGTTCCTGAATTATACTCAGGAATGTAACAAGTACAGGGCCAAACTCCTGCTTTCCTGGATGGAAAGGAGAAGAGTCATTTCTACAAACCACTTTCCCCCACCCTGATACAAAAATAGCATAATTGCTCGCATTTTTATCAGCCATATTTAATTTCCTTTTTGGTCTGCATTTGGTGATAATCCAGGGGAATTAGTGAACCTGGGTCCTCTTCACTACACTGGGCTGATTTAGCTAATGATCTGTTAATGAGTTGTTAATCACTTATTCAAATTGGGAGGGTTGGGTGACTGAGCAGGTGTTAAACCTGGAGGAAGAATCTGCAGCAGAAAACCCTTCAATTTTCATTTCACCGGGAGCAGGCTCTACCTTGCTCTCCCTTCACTTTTGTGGTGTGTGTGTGTGTGTGTGTGTGTGTGTGTGTGTGTGTGTTTCTCCCGCATTCTGGCAAGGTCTTGAACAAATTTGGCTCTTGATGTGCCCTGAAGGGCTGATAGCCAGGGTGTCCGGGTCTTGAATGTCCTATCTTGGTTGCTGATGCAGCTAGGAATGCTAGTTTAGCGGCATTTTGGCTACACCAATTGGAAAGCCACTGAGCTTCAGAAAACTAATAATTGATTCATCTCTCAGTAAGTGTTCTGGCAGCAACAAACTATAAAATTCTAAATAACCATATGGAACTATACAGTATATGAAGATACTGTCACAGGCATGATGGCGTTTCATCATAAATAGCAGCCCTGTGACATGAGGTGAGGAAGCATTTCCCACACGATATGATGATGAGGAAGGTTAAGAACCTGTTTCCAAGGTCACTTAACTTGAAAGTAACATAACTGGATTTTAATTCCAGGTGTGACTGACTCCAAATCTTATTTACTGAACCATGTTGCCTCTTGTAGAATCTAAAGTAAACAACCTAAAAGATATGGAATTGATATCATATGCTTCACGCATGAAACACGTATCCTGCTCCTACACTGGTGTTATTAAATGACAGACAGGAGAAAAGGTCCTTCAGAACCGCATGGAGAATTGGTTACCATTCTTAGTCTCCATTCCAGATCTTCCAGATTTGAGAGTAGGTCCCATGCATCTGTATTTTACACACTCCCCAAGCAGTGTTTGTGCACACTAACGTTTGGGAATTTTAGTCCCTCGCTGATCGCTTTACCCATTACCATAGCCAACACATTTAATAAGATTAATGACCTAGCCTCTCAGACTAGAGTATATTAGAAGCATACATTAGAAGATGGAATGGAAAAGAAAATGAAAGGCTTTTTGAGGTGAGCACACATATCAGGAGGGGTGATATTTGACAAACTCCTACTGAGAAATAAGAAAGAAACGCTAAAATGTAAGCACAGCCCTGTATTTGTGACAGTAAAGTACAATAATGGAAGCTAATTATGACCATCCTGTCTCAAAGGCAAAACAAAAAACAAAAAACAAAAAAAAGTTTAAATCATATTCAGTATCTTTTCTCTGTGAATACCAGGAAAGACACCATAAATGTTTAAAAAATTTTGTGACAGAACTGTAAACAAAAACTTATTTTGATACTTGTAGAGTTGACATTTACTTTTAAGAGTTCCCTGAAGTAAGGGGGTGCCTGAGTGGCTCAGTTGGTTAAGCATCCGACTTCAGATGATGATCTCACGGCTCTGTGAGTTCAAGCCCCGCATGGGGCTCTGTGCTGACAGCTCAGGGCCTGGAGCCTGTTTCAGATTCTGTGTCTCCCTCTCTTTCTGTCCTTCCCCTACTCATGCTCTGTCTCTCTCTCAAAAACAAACAAACATTTTTTAAAAATTTTTAAAAAAAGAGTTCCCTGAAGAAGAACATTTTACTCTAAGTTAAAATACCAGATTTCACTTCTTACCCTGACAACTAATTTTGTAACACGGGCAAGCTTTTTCACCTCTATTTTCTTAACTTCAGCTTTCTCACAACTGTGAAATGCCCTAAGTTTTGAGGATAAAATCAAACAGTGGCTGTGAAAGCCCTGTGTATATGGAAAAGCATTGTATAGATGTTAGGTATTATAAGCATCTGAAAAATCCCCAGACCGTCTTTATTCCTGCATGGTTCCAGATTAATAGGGCATCATTGTATTCTACTAGTTCGCTAGAGCAGGAATGCAGGAAGGACTTATCTCTTAAATAAATATAAATATGAGTCCAGTGAAACAATTTATCAGAATATTTATGTTCCTAGTTTCTGTTCCTAGTTCAAACGAGTGACCATAGGCAAAGAATCCATTCACTTAATATAAGCTTTCTTATCTTCAGAAGGGGATTGGAAGTCCTACTGATTGTATATCAAAAAGCATGTCATAAGAGTAGTGGAGAATCTCTTGGAAAATGGAATTTTCTGGACATTCTTAGTTTCTAAATGCAAACTAGGATCAGCATTTTCGTTGAAGTGTCTGATCGCCAGAGCTGGTAGGTAACCCAGAAACCACACATGATTACTTCTTTTATCATTGAACATAGAAATTCTAAAGCAATCATTCCATTGACAAGTTTTACGGAAAAATTTCAGAGTTGGGTTAATTTGGTGAGATTGAAATAAGAATGGTTACTTGCTGCTGTTATTGGTTATTTGTCTGCTTTTCTCTTTGGTTTTGTGATGTGTGTGTGCATGTGTGTGTGCGTGTGCGCGCGCGCGCGTGCGTGTGTGTGTGTGTGTGTGTGTGTTGTGCTTTTCCTGAGTCAATATTTCCTCAAATCAATGGCCTGAAAGGAATCTAAATAAGGCAGAGTTTTTCAAAGATGAGCAATATATTTAAACCTATTTTTCTGCTGAGATCTATGTTTTCTCATTTTCTAGAGAAAAAGGAATGTTTGAGACCTACTGACCAGAAAGTCTTGTTTAAAAAAAAAAAAACAGAAATTTTTAAATCAAAGGAAATATGGGCAAAGCTGTCACTCCAACAAGATGTGCTAGTTTCTCTTTCTTTTTTTTTTTTCTTAACTCTTTGTTGGCAGATAAAATCGAAGGGAACAAAAGATCCACATTTTCCAGAACATACTAGGAGTTTACAAATGCCTGCCTGATACTCACTTGCCAGGTAATTTTACGTTAGGGTTTTAAGATACCAAGTAGTTGTGTTTTATTTTTTCCCCAGAACCAGGAGGGAAATTCTATTTTTTTTTTAATCATACCAGCCAATAATACTCACATGAAATCATCTTGAGAATTTCTTTAATATACTACTAGTTTGAGTATTTTATCCCGGTCAACAAAACAAAATTTGCTGTTTCATTTCTTTTCAGGATCATTGATTCTTATTTAAGACATAAGACCCAAAATCCAACATGATTCACCTAAACTCCCAAACCAAGACAGCTTAAAACATGTAAAGAGGCTTTGTTAAAGGTCATTTAGATTTCCTCTAAATTGGGGGAAATTCTGCCAATCCCCATCCTTTAAAGATAAATGCGTTCATTATACTACTTGGAGAAAGGGATGTGATAAAATAAATGGAAGTTATTAAAGAAAAAGGGATGGGCTGCAGTTGAGACAACTGTTTGTTTTGCCACAACCAAATTCATTTCCAGAAAGAAAAGTCCTTATCAATTTCTAGGGAATGGTTTGTTCTGTCACCGTGGATGCAGTGTTAGTGTTCTTTACGGCTCTCTCAGAGCCAGTGCAGTGACACCAATGTAAATAAAGGAGAAGAGAAGGCTTAATCATGCCTGTCACTGGCCAGTTATTAACATTTTCCAACAAGGGCATTAGAAGACAAATTCTGAGAGGTCAATTTGTATTTCAAGAGTGGAGCCAAAAGAGAGAACGCTTACTTGAGAATAGCGTGCTTATGGCAAGAGCAGGTGTGTGAAGTCCACTTCAATTTGGCAAGCCTTTATTAAGCATCTTTTAGGTCACAGACATCATCATTCAAGGAGTTTATTGTCTAGTAGAGAAAACTGTTAAGGAAACACATAAATGCAACAAACATTTGTCAAAGCAATTTTAATAGACATATATACAAGATACAAAGGAGAGATTGATTAACACTTTCTGAAAAATTAAATTCAGGGAAAGCCTTGAGTTGGAGGCATGGCTGTAAGGGAGACAAAAATGTCTGACACAAGAGGTGGAAGAAAAGCTCCAGGTAGAGATCATACATGAGCAAAGGCTTGGACGTGTCTAATACCATGGCAAGTTCTAGAAAACATGGTTCCGTATGAATGGAGCCTAATGTTCCTGGGGAAGAAGAGATTTGGCAGACAAGCAGAACTATATGAAACAACTTCACATTGGGAAGCCATTGAATGGGTATTTTGAATAACAATTAGATGATTAGGAAGCTTTTTAGAGATTGGGTTAAATGTGATCATGATTGGAGACCTGGAGATGCTAGGAAAATTTGGGAAGATCTAAGAGTGAGAGATGTGATGTTCTAAATCAAGGTGGTAGAGGTAAAATCAAATATAAAAATGGTGATGCAGGTCAGAGGAAGTTTATTCTAGAGTTTCTAGGTCTTGGTGTTGTTTTGATATAGGATACGTGACTTATTGGATGTAGGCGTGATACCCAGCTATTTCAAAGTGACCACTAGTTCAAATCTATCATGCCCTTCTGTCCGTCTGTCCTCCACTGTATCGTCATAACAAGTTCTGTGTCATCCCCTACTCCTTTCTCAGTCTGCCATACCAGACCATTTTTCTATGCCCTCTGGAACCGTCAATCCTGCTGTCTTTGTGGTATATGTGGATGTTCACTCGAAAATCCATTCTGAAGTATAGGTACTGTGGTTGAGTTCATTTTGTCATTATTTGTGCACTTTTTAAATACTTTCCTCAAATAGTAGATAATTATTTTCTCACATCTGTTTTAATTCTAGAAAAAGAAGAGCTCGTGCTGTCCTTCTGGTTCTCTGTGACTTCTTACTGCTCTTCCTGTTAAATTTAAACCATCTCCTTTGAGGTTTCTGCCCTCTGACTACACCATTCTCTAAATAGCATGATCTGTTGTTTTCCAATTTGTCCCTCTTCAGTCTTTAAATAGTCAGCCCCATGAATTTTCAGTCATTAAAAATTCTTCCCCACTCTCTTTGTAGCCAACCCAAACTCTCAAAATTCTCAAAATGGGAGCATCAACTCTCATTACTTCAAATTCTATAAGGGTAATTCATTGAACAACCTTGGTTCACATCCTTAGGTTCTTCATCTCCAAACGACCCATTCTAACCCTTTCAAGTTTATTCCTTGAACTTGGTTATACGTAGATTGCTTCACATTCCAAAATCTCTATCAGTCACCCTCTCTTCTAAACAAAATTTTTTTCTTCCGCCTTGTTTACCAAAATTTTCTTGCTTTAACCTTCCAGGTGCCTCCACTCACTCTTCCCTTCTAATCTTTAGAATCCAGAATCCATCTCTTAAATAACACTGTCGATAAAGCATAACATCATTTCCCCCTCAGTGTTGTGCCTCATCCCCCTTTCAAACCTCCAATATTGAATGAACCTGGACAAATATATCTTCCATGCCTGCACCTGAGTTGCTGAGCACAGATTTATTCATTCATTCATTCATTCATTCATTCATTTATTTCTTTGCATTTTTTTTTTTGAGAGAGAGAGAGAGAAAGAGAGAGAACAAGCCTGGGAGTGGCAGAGAGAGAGGGAGAGACAAATCCCAAGTAGGCTACACTCTGTCAACGTAGAGCCCCACATGGGGCTCGAACTCACACACTGTGAGATCATGATCTGAGCTAAAACCAAGGGTCAGATGTTTAACCAACTGAGCCACCCAGGCCCCCCTGAGCACATATTTAAAAACAAAAGAAAACAAAGCACCCAAAAAGACAGGCTGGCTCTAGTATAACTCCATTGTCTTTAAACTAAGATGAGTATACTATATTGACTGGCAAGTCTACTGTTTCTCTAGTCTACTCCCTCTCTCCCTCTTGCTACCCCTGCTTTAAAGAGAAATAGAAGTAGGGCACCTGGGTGGCTCAGTCAGTTGGGTATCCTACTCTTAATTTATGCTCAGGTCATGAGCTCATTGTCGTGAGATGGAGGTCCAGGTGGGGCTCTGTGCTGGGCATGGAGCCTGCTTATGATTCTCTCTCTCTCTGTCTCTAAAAAAAACAAAACAGGGGCTCTTGGGTGGCTCAGTCGGTTAAGCGGCCGACTTCAGCTCAGGTCACGATCTGTTGTAACTATTCAATTCTGTTTTTGTAAAGTGAAAGCAGACATAGACAATATGTAAATTAATAGGTGTGGCTGTGTTCTAATAAAACTGTATTTACAAAATCAGCCAGTAGAATGGATTTGTCCCATGGAATTTGCCAGTCTTCTGGTCTAGATAGTCTCTTCCATATCCGTGGTTTTAGCTGCTAGTTAGAGATGAATCAAAAACTTGTATGTCCATGACCTCCCCTCAAAGTTCCAAATGACTTTTGACATTTGCACTGAACTTCGGACTCAACAAGCGTTCTTATGATTAAAACTGAAGTCCTTTCAATGGTCCACAAATACTAAAAATATGGACCCACACTCATTAATTTTAAATATGATGCCTATTATTCTCCCACTCCACTCCAGTCATATGGCTTCTTTGCTGTTCCTTGGATATGAGCATGCCCAGCAGGCTTCTGCTCCAGGGTCTTGGTCCTGGCTATTCCTTCTATTTGAATACTCCACTCCTGGATATCCACATGACTGGCTAATTCACCTCCTTCGCCTCTTTGCTGAAGTGTTACTTTCTCAATGAAGACTACAGCAAACGTCGTATTTAAAATAACATCTTCCACATTTTGACAGTTTCAATCTCCCTTTAGCTGCCCTACTTCTCTTTCCATAGCATTCACTTTCCAAAACACTGTATGCTTTACTTATTTATTGCATTAGTTTCATATTAGTTGCTTCCTCTTACAAGAATATAAACTACTGGAAGGTGGTGATGGTTTGTCTGTCTTATTCTGATTTATCCCAAGAGCATAGAGAAGTGCCTGAAACCTAGTCCAACTCAATAAATACAAGAAGAAAAAAATAAATAAATGAAAATATCTAAAGCTGTACTCATAGTGCTTAAAATTAATCTTTAAGTAAAACCAAAATCTTAGCTTCCATGTGCCATTTTGTCGTATCTAACGCTCTATCCAGTCTTGTTACAATTGACCTTCTTTCAGTTTCTAAACTGCACCATGATCCCTCACTCCCTAGAGCCTTTGATGTTCCCTCTGCTTGGAATGCCATTTCACTTTGCCCAACTAACATCTACATCTCTTGTAGCCCCAACTCAATCAATACTCTCTTCAAACTTCCTTGACTTTCCTAAGTCAACTAACATTATATGTTTTCAAGGTGCACATTTATTTTTGGGACTTCTTTATTATTGTATATTTCCTCCACAGAGATTATAATCTCCACGAGTACAAAAATGTTATCTCTCTCTCTCTCTATCTCTGTCTCCATCTCTCTCTCTCTCTCTCTCTCTCTCTCTCACACACACACACACACACATACACACACACACACACACACACACAATCTAAGCAGTTAGCACAGTGGTTAGCACTTACAGTGTGAGGGGGGAAAAGGAGAAAGCAAATGCTGGGTTTTACTCTTGAATGAGATGAGTGATGTTATCTACAACTAAGTTAAGGAGAATAGACAAGATAGAGCATTTGAGTTTTAATTTGTCAAGTTAGAGATGGTTATACACTGGATAATTTCTTTTTTGGCTATGTAGCATTGGAACTTGGGAGAGGCCAAATCCATGAATAGAGACTTGAGAATCATCATCGTATTGGATTAGATGAGATTCCCTGATCACACTGGACTGAATGAGAAAAAAGTCAGGGAATAGGACCCTGATGGGTTCCCCTCTGTAGGAATGGCAGACGCGGATGCCTCAACCAGAGGACTGAGAAGTAGAAGAAGAGGAGACAGAGCAGAGGATGTTAGCAAGGTAATGGTGAAAGGAAATGTACTAGGTTAAGGAAGGATATGTCAATATTGTGAAATGGCACAAATTATTTTAATAACGCCTCCCAAACGCAAGAGATAGTTCACTAAAATAGTATAAAGGATGGTAAGAACAACACTGACCATTTATTGAAAATGTCACCATGCATCTGGTACTCAGCTGGAAATATTGTCCTGAGCCTTGGGAGGGAAGTATTTTCTTCCTATGTTTTTCAGATGAGGACAAGAAGGGATTAAAAGTTTAGGTAACTGTCTTTCACACACTAATCACACAGTAATAAATGGAGTGCTGAGAACTCAAACCCAGATCTCTATAACACCAGTAGCTATGTTCTTAACACTTAAAACAGGTTTTCCCAAATATCACGTATCTCTCTGTCTCCATTGCTATTTTTGCCTAAAACGTTCCACCATCTACCATGTTTATCATTATTTCTCTAACATTTTTCATCCAATTTTTTTTTACTGTGGATTAGACTCATGTCCGAGGGTTTTATTTTGCATAAAGAAGAACACTTACCAATTATACTTTATTAAATGCTCAATTAATTACATGCATATCTAATAAACATTAAACAAGTTTATTTAGAAATGGATGGCTATATATTGGTAATAAAGTTTTCTTAAACAAGTTAAGAAAATTTACAAATTTAGTATATCTAAGTCTTTTAAATATTTCAAACACCTTAAAGAGCAGTACAACACAAATAGAGTTACTATCTATAGTATCTGGAGAAAGTGCTATACTCCATCTAAAACCCATTTTCAATTATTGGTACCATGCATTTCGTTCATTTTGTCATTGTACACTTGTTTTTATACTTGCTTATAGTTATAGGCAGATGACACCATCCTAAGGCTATTCTCAAACTTATTCAGATATTTTCCGAAAGTCATAGTTATTTTAGACAAAAAGGATAAATGATAGCATCTCAGACCAGTCAAGGTTACAGGTTCTGGGTTATAAATTAATGGATTCTTGGCCAGGTGCAACATGTAGCTGTTTTTTCCTCTCCACAGAAATCTCTAGTAAAAGGCAACAGATTTATGTGATCTGAAGAGAACCAGAGTATGTAGTTGCTTTTTCTGAATGTAACCCAAACTTGAGCTATGTAACATCAGATTCAGCTTCCTTTTTATGTCTTAACTTCACTAGGTATATTGATAAAGCTGTGAGGGCCCATGCCTTTTAGTTAGCTTTAAATATTTTGCCAACTGGGACCTTTACCTAGAATAATATTCTCTTAGAGTCATGTTTACCTGGCGTTATGTGGCTGTCTTGTTACTGTATTATATTTAACTGCCATTATTCACCATCACAACACGTTTACCAATTTTGCTATCATTGTTAAAAAAAATAAGCCTTACAAGCATCTTTTTTAAATTAGCAGTGTCAGTTGGAGGTATATGTCCTAGGATAAACAGAATCAATTGCATACTTAGTCTTCTTTGAAGGAGCATAGGGGGTATTATCTTGAAACAAACTAAACTTTGGCTGTAAATGGTAATTTGGTTATTTACCACCAAACCCTTTTCAAACTGATAAGCTACCAGGATAAGTATGATCAGTTTTATGGATAAGTTTTTTTAATGAGTACAGTTCCCAATTTGTCTAGAACTCTCTGGATTACTCCAAGTATTCTGTATCTACCGAAATCTAGTTACACAGAAAAAAGCAAACAAATGTCAATGCTTTGCAACTATGTATTTTGAAGAACATATAAAATGCCCACATACAATAGCATTTGTTCAGTAATTAAACCGCTAAAATTAAAATTTCTCTGTTTTACCTTCTTTTGTGTGAAAACTTCCTAACCTTTCAAAACTTTTGTAATTAACCATAACTTTCATCCGCTTTAATATTCAAATGACTATAACCTTCCCAGTAGAGCTCCTTTGAGCCAACTTCTTTGTTCTTTATTACTGCCCTTGACAATCTTAAAAATGTCCTTGCCTTCTGTCAATAATAGTCATTTCTAGCACTATGCTGATTTTTTTCTTGACTCAAATTATTTTCCTTGGAAGTCTTAGTTCTTTTTTAGTGGAGAATATTGGAGACCAAATCTGAAATGAACTAGAAATGCTAGACATGAACATGATTGTTGGTATGGGTAAAAGTGTTGTGGCTACTGTTTGTCCACGTTTTGACTCAGAGGTGAAAAAAATATATATTTCCTTTTAGGAATCATTCATTACCTTTCTTTTTTTAAAAAAAAAAATTTTAACATTTATTTATTTTTGAGACAGAGAGAGACAGAGCATGAACGGGGGAGGGTCAGAGACAGAGGGAGACACAGAATCTGAAACAGACTCCAGGCTCTGAGCGGTCAGCACAGAGCCCAACGCAGGGCTGGAACTCGCATACGCGAGATCGTGACCTGAGCCGAAGTCGGACGCTTAACCGACTGAGCCACCCAGGCGCCCCAACCTTTCTTTATCTCTTATTTCCTCAATTTAACATGAAGTGTTGATGTTCCCTACTTCAGTAAGGGCTATGATTTTCATCACTACTAAGTCTTTCTACAATCGAAACATATAGTTTCAATTAATTTACTTTTATTTATTTTTTTTTTCAACGTTTTTTATTTATTTTTGGGACAGAGAGAGAGACAGAGCATGAACGGGGGAGGGGCAGAGAGAGAGGGAGACACAGAATCGGAAACAGGCTCCAGGCTCCGAGCCATCAGCCCAGAGCCTGACGCGGGGCTCGAACTCACGGACCGCGAGATCGTGACCTGGCTGAAGTCGGACGCTCAACCGACTGCGCCACCCAGGCGCCCCTCAATTAATTTACTTTTAAAAAGGAAACTTTAGGGTGCCTGGGTGGCTCAGTCAGTTGAGTGTGTGACTCTTGATTTCAGCTCAAGTCATGACCCCAAGGCTATGGGATGGAGTCCAACAGCGGGCTCCAAGCTGAGCAAAGCTTGCTTGAGGTTCTCTCTCTCCCTCTGCTCTTCTCCCCCACTCATGCTCTCTGTCTCTCTCTCTCTCAATAGAAAAAAAGAAAGAAAGAAAGAGAGAGAGAAAGAAAGAAAAGAAAGAAAAAGAAAAAGGAAACTTTATGTCAGTACTTTAAATCACTACCAGTATAATCTGTCCTATGTTAAAAAAAAAAAAAATCCTAAAAATAAGAGCCCAGCAATGCACCCTGGCAGCACACGCGCGTGATGCGCGCGCACACACACACACACACACACACTCCCTCAATCAAAATTTCAGTGGGGACAATAATGTTTTGAGGATCTTTGAGGACCCACTTTCCAGCGAAACAATCATAATTGCTTAAATTTATTTTAGAAACAGCCATTTAAAGTCTCTGGAAATTGTAAGGTTATGCAGCAAATGAGGAATCATTTATTCAAGACAGTCTACTAAATTTTGGTAAAAACAGTGAGATTTTCTGCCACTTGAGCCATAACATGTTACTCGGCTCCCCCCAGCCCAGCTGAGCATGATGGAAGCCCCACTTAATGGAGATATGGCCAAGAAAATAGAGCTGTCCATCAACTTCCCATCAAGCACCATAGTACTTCCTGGGAGGGGCAGGTAATAGACATTTGTCATTCCTCCCAGCTGCATGTTGCAGAAGCTACATTCCAGGTAAGTATAGCTGAGAGGTCAGTAACTCCCTTTCTTCACACATGCCCCACGGATAGAGTGGAAGTAAGACCACCTGAGAACACTGGAATCCTGTCCCTCCTCACCCCAGCTTGCTTATGAGAAGAAGATCCTATACAGGAGAGAAAAGCCAAGAAGACCCAGAAGCTATTGCTGGCACCCATCTCTTTGAGTGTAAAACAGAATGTCTCTATGAGAGAAGCAGGCCACTGTCCCCATCTCACTTCTACATCAGTGGCTTAAAGATTCTGCCCAGGAAGAGTCAGGTAAAAAAAAACAGAGAATTATTCTCAAAGGAACAAATAGTTATTTGAAACAGAGTACTGATAGGGGAATTCGAGCCTCAAAAACGGTTGAGATTTTGATGGCAACCAGTTAAGAAAAGGTTGGTAGCTTCATGAGAGCAATAAGAGAAATTGTGGTCCAGCTAGTTTACCAGAGAGAACCAGGGAAAGAAAAAGCTATGAAGATCTCCCAAAGTTAGAACTAACCTCAAAGATTGACTTCAAAAGCTCTTCCTGCTCAGTGTTCCAAACTGAATTGAATAAGACAGTGAAACAATTTATGCCCTTGGGTATTGTCAAAAACAATAGAACAATTAACTAGCAATTAGGGCAGTTTCAAGCTGGATGTAATGCCAACAGAGGCAGAAAGCTTATAATGGAAAGACACTGAGGGGGCCCTGCTAAAACCACTGTCATCACAAGGTGACTGTGTGCATGCCCAAGGCAGTGCCCTCTGTGGAGTGGCCGCAGAGACTTCACACTGGGGGAGAAACGTACTTCAATAAAATAGTCAGTGGAGCCAGGTCACTGAGAAAATAAACAAGCAAACAATGAGTAACAGAAAGCTCTGTGAGAGAGGATGATTATCTAGAGTTGCTAAATTGTCGAAAATGTTAAGTTTTCGACAAAATAACTACAAGACACGCAAACATATAGGAAAGTGTGACTGTAATTAAAAAAAAAAAGCAGGCAACAAAAATTGCCTTTGATGCAGAAAGGGACTCAGAGGTTGGACTTGATAAAGACTTAAAATCAGTAAACTTGAAGATACATTAATAGACCATATGCAGTCTGAAACATTGAGAGAAAAAGAAAAATTGACAAAGCCACAAAGAAATGTATGTTACTAGTAAATGCAACAAGATATTTGTAATGGCATTAGCAGAAGTAGAGAAGACGGTTGCAGAAAAAAAATATTGAATATATATTTCAAAAAACAATGGCAGAACACATCACAAGTTTGATTAAAGTTGTTGATCTACACATCCAAGAAGCTCAAGAAGATTAAGGTAGAATAAATGCAAAGAGATCCACACCCCAATGCTTAATAGCAAAAATATTGAAACAAAAAGAAATCTTTAAAACAGCAAGAAAAAAAAATCTTGCCATGCACAGGAGACCATCAATAAGATTAAGGTCTTACTTCCTGTCAGAAGCAGTGGAGGCCAGGAGGCAGTTAATGACATATTCAAAGTGCTGTCACTAAGAATCAGAAAAACAATCCTTAAAAAGAAAAACAAAGTAAAAACTTTCCCAGCTAAACAAAATTTGAAAGAGTATATTGCAAGCACACCCATTTTATAAGAAATACAAAGTTTTTAAGCCTGACAGCATCATTTTACTACGAAGGACATACCCAAGAAAATAATTTGAACACACATAAAAAACCCACAAATGTGACCACAAATTCACCTATGTTCACACATTTGATAACTCAGATGACATGGACCAATTCTTAGAAAGATACAACCTGTCAAAGCACACACAAGAAGAAACAGACAATCTGAATAGGCCAATATCTATTTAAAATTTTGAAAAAATAATCCATAACAGAAATGTCCAAAACAGAAAGCAGCAAATTCTGATGGGTTCATGGTTAATTCTGTCACAAATTTAAGAAAGTCATTATACCAATTCTCTGTGATCTCTTTCAGAGGACAGGAGCAGAAGGAATGTTTCCTAATTCATTCTATGAGGCCAGCATTACCCCAATCCCAAAATCAGACAAAGACATTATAATAAATAAAACTATATACTAATATCTCTCATAAATATAGATATGAAATTCTTAGTAAAATACTAGCAAACAAAAACCAACAATGTATAAAAAGAATCATATTCCATAACCAAATGGGATTTATCTCAGGCATGCAAGGCTGGTTCAACATTCAAAAATCAATGTATAAAATCCATTAGATTAACAAGCTGAAAAAAAATCACATGATTTTATCAATAGTTGTGGAAAAAGCGTTCCACAAAATCCAACACCTATTTATGGTAAAAACTCTTAGTAAACTAGAAATTGTGAGAAATTTCCTCAACTTCATGAAGAACATCTATAAAAAGACTATAGCTATCAACATACTTAATAGTGAAAAACTCAAAGCTTTCCTTCTAAGACTAGGTAAAATGCAAGGATGTCCCACTACACCACTCCTTTCCAACATCATACTGGAAGTCCTAGCTAATGCAATAAGAGAAGAAGAAAATAAACAGTATACAGATTGGGAAGAAAGAAATAAAACTGTTTTTGTTTGCAGAATACATGTTCATCTATGTATAAAATCCAATTGAATCAACAAAAAAGCCTGCTGGAACCAATAAGCTATTATATTAGGTTGCAGGACTCAAGTTTAATATACAAAAGTCAATCACTTTCCTATAAACCAGCAATGGACAAGTGGAACTTTAAATTAAAAATGTAATACTATTTATGTTAGCACCCCCCTGTGAGATAACTTAGGTAAAAATCTAGCAATATGGTACATTGTCAATGAGGAAGATAGCAAAAGTCTGATAAACAAAATCAAGGAATAACTAAATAAATGGAGAGATATTTGATGTCATGAAGAGGAAGACTCAACATGATCCAGCTGTCAATTCTTCCCAACTTCATCTATAGATTCAGTGCAATCCCAGTCAAAATGTTGTGAATATCAACAAGATGATTCTAAAATTTATGTGGAGAGATAAAAGACCCAGAATAGTCAATGCAATATCGATGTAGAAGAACAAAGTAGAAAGACTCACACTCTCTGAGTTCAAGACTTATTTTATTTTTTTTATTATGAAATTTATTGTCAAATTGGTTTCCATACAACACCCAGTGCTCATCCCAACAGGTGCCCTCCTCAATACCCATCACCCACCCACCCCTCCCTCCCACCCCCTATCAACCCTCAGTTAAACGGGCACCCTCTTGCACTGCTGGTGGGAATGCAAACTGTTGCAGCCGCTCTGGAAAACAGTGTGGAGTTTCCTCAAAAAATTAAAAACAGACCTACCCAATGACCCAGCAGTAGCACTGCTAGGAATTTATCCAAGGGATACAGGAGTGCTGATGCATAGGGGCACTTGTACCCCAATGTTTACAGCAGCACTCTCAACAATAGCCAAATTATGCAAAGAGCCTAAATGTCCATCAACTGACAAATGGATAAAGAAATTGTGGTTTATATACACAATGGAGTACTACGTGGCAATGAGAAAGAATGAAATATGGCCTTTTGTAGCAACATGGATGGAACTGGAGAGTGTGATGCTAAGTGAAATAAGTCATACAGAGAAGAACAGATTCCATATGTGTTCACTCCTATATGAATCCTGAGAAACTTAACAGAAGACCATGGGGGAGGGGAAGAAAAAAAAAAGATGGAGAGGGAGAGAGCCAAACCATAAGAGACTCTTAAAAACTTCAAGACTTATTTTATTTTATTTTCAATATATGAAATCTATTGTCACATTGGTTTCCATACAACACCCAAGGCTCATCCCAACAGGTGCCCTCCTCAGTGCCCATCACCCACCCTCCCCTCCCTCCCACCCCCCATCAACCCTCAGTTTGTTCTCAGTTTTTGAGAGTCTCTTATGCTTTGGCTGTCTCCCACTCTAACCTCTTTTTTTTTTCTTTTTTTTTTCCTTTTTTTTTTCCTTTTTTCCCCCTTCCCCTTCCCCATGGTTCAAGACTTATTTTAAAGCTACAGTTATCAAGACACTGTGGTACTGGCAAAAGAATAGAGAGCCCAGAAATAAACTCACATAAATATAGTCAACTGATCTTTGACAAAGGAGCAAAGGCAATACAAGAGAGTAAGATAGTCTTTTCAACAAACAATGCTGAGAAATCTGGACATTTACTTGAAAAAAAAAAAGAATCTAGACATAGACCTTACATTCTTCACAAAAAATTAATTCAAGATGGATCCCAGATCTAAATGTAAAGTATAATACTATGAAACATCTAGAAGATAACACAGGAGAAAACCTAGATGACCTTGGGTATGACAATGACTTTTTAGATAAAAACACCGAAGGCACCATTCATGAAAGAAATAATTGATAAGCTAGACTTCATTAAAATTAAAAACTTCTCTGTGAAAGATAATGTTAAGAGAATGAGAAGACCAGCCAAGGGCTGGAAGAAAGTATTTGCAAAGGACACATCTGATGAAGGACTATTATCCAAAATCTACAGAGAAGTCTTAAAACTTAACTATAAGAAAGCAAGCAACCCAAATAAAAAGTGGAAAGATATTAACAGACACCCCACCAAAGAAGATATACAGATGACAAATAAGAAAAGATGCTCTATATCATATGTCATCAGGAAATGCAAATTAAAACAACCACACTAAATGATAGTGAAGATGTGATACAAGAACTCTCATTCATTGCTGTGGGAATGCCAAATGGTTCCCTACTTTGGAAGACAATTTGGCAGTTTCTTATAAAACTAGCCTGACTCTTCATATGATCCAGGAATTGTGCTCCTCGATATTTACCTAAAACTCAAGATTTCTGTTGACACAAAAATACACATACCAATATTTACAACAGCTTTATTCATAATTATGAAAACTTGAAAGCAACGAAAATGTCCTTCAGTAGGTGAATGGATAAACTGTGGCACATTAAGACAATGGAATAGTATCCAGCACTAGAAAGAAATGAGCTGTTAAGTCATAAAAAGACACGAAGGAATCTTAAATGAATATTACTTAGTGAATGAAGCCAACCTCAGGAGGCTACATATCGTATGATTCTAACTACACGTCATTCTGGAAAAAGCAAAATTAGGGAGACAATAAACAGTTCAGTGGTTGCTGGGGTTGGTGTGTGAATGGGTAGGAAATAGACAGAACACAGAGGATACTTAGGCCAGTAAAAATACTCTGTATGATGTTATAATAACGGATGTACGTTATTATACATTTGTCCAAATCCATGGAATACACAACACCAAGAGTGAACCCTAAAGTAAACTATAGACTTTGAGCGATTATAATGTGTCTGTGTAGGTTCATCCTTGGTAAAAAGAAATATACCATTCTGGAGAGCAATGTTGATAGTGGGGGATGCTATTCATGAAAAGGAACTTAAAAGGATATTATTAAGAAACTGAAGGGGCAACCCACAGAAAGAGAGAAAAATTTACAAATTATACATGTTCCAAGGGTCTAGTATCCAGAATAAATAATTCTTACAATTCAATAATAAAAAAGACAACTCAACTGAAAATGGGGGGAAAAAAAGATCTGAATGGATAGATCTACAAAGAAGATATACAAATAGCTAATAAGCACACACAAAAAAACATCAACATAATTTGCCCCTATGGAAATGAAAATCAAAACCATCATGAAATACCACTTCATCACTTCTTTTATAATCAAAAATAGAGATAATAAAAAGTGTTGTCAGGGTGATGGCTGCCCAGCTCTGTGTAAATACCAAAATTCATTGGATTGTGCACTTAAAATGGATGAACTTTGTTATGTGAGTTCTATTTCAATAAAGCTGTTTTTTAAAAAAACACCCACCCGGGTGGCTCTGACGATTGAGCATCAGACTTCAGCTCAAAGCGTGATCTCACACTTCATGGGTGAGAGCCCCACGTTAGGCTTTGGGCTGACAAAATATAAACATTACAAATATTGACAAAAATAAACATTAAAAAAATGCTTGGGGAGTGTAATTTTTATGAGAATGTAGGGTTTTTTGTTGTTGTTGTTGTTGTTTATGTGTTTTTGAGGTAGAGAGTGCCAGTGGGGGCAGGGAAGGAGACAGAGGATCCCAAGCAGGCTCCACGCTGACAGCAGTGAGCCCAATGTCGGGCTTGAACCCAAGAACCCTGAGACCATGACCTGAGCCGAAGTCCCGATGCTCAACTGACTGAGCCACCCAGGTGTCCCTTATGAGAATGTAGTTTTATAAGAATATGGATAAGAGATCTTCAACTCAGCCTGGAGGTCCAGGATTTGGGGGAAGACAGCCTCTGGGCAACAGTTCTTGGATTTTAAAAGGAGTCATCTGGCCAACCAGAGAAAGAGAGAGAAAAGGCCTGGAGTAGGGGTGGGGGATGGGGGGACAATTGTAAAGAAAGAGAGAGATCATGTTGTGGTAGAGTATTCCATAGGAAAACTACAAATTCAGAGGTAACATGAACTCAGATGAAGCTTGCAAAGTAAGCAAAGGTCATAATACAGAGGGCTTTTTAATGCCAAGTTAAGATGTTCTAACTTAATTCTATGCCCATTGTAAAACCATTGATGGACTTTTGATAAAAGACATAATGATGATGATGATGATGACGACGATGAAATTTGCATCTTCTGCACTGGGCAGTTGGATTCTTCAAGAAAAAAAGAAGCAGAATGGGAAGGATGAAACTGAAGGTGGTGACCACAGCTGAGATATAGACAAGAAATGATGACAGCAGGACATAGACCAAGGGGGATGGAGTTGAAGAGCAGTAGAGGAGGGAGCAGATTGGAGGAAGACTGAGGAGGTTAACAAAAGGTGTTATGTCTGCTAGGTTTGTGATATTGCTTGCAAGGGGAAAGTAAGAAGAGAGAAGAATCCAGGCCCAGGCCCAAATTGCCAACAGAATCATCCAGTAATATCTGAACCAACAAGTGAGCTAGGGAACACAGGAGGAAGACTGTGTTTTGAAAATGCTGTGCGATGTTTGCTCTTGAAAATCAGTTATGTGCCTTTTTCATCTAGTAGATCCAACATATACTACACTGCAAAGCAAATAGCTGATGGGACATATTGCAATAGATCCAGATTCCCAAACCGAGTGTGCAAGAGCTCAAGTTCCTGCTGAGCCAATTCCCCTAAAGCCAAAAAGGAAATAGCCAGTATTTGGGGCAAATGTGAGAAATAGCTGAACACTCTACTGGTTTCTAAGCCTGCCTGGTGCTTCTACAAAATGAGGTCCCTGCCAAAGTTCATGGGGACAGGACTGGGGAGGGGAGGATGCTATTGGGGTGGAAAAATAGGAATGCTTTGCAGAATTTTGATTTAGAGCCTCAGCTGTAAATGCCCGTTGTTTCACTAACTTCATTTTGCTAATGCAAGAACAGCTTTTGCAGTAATAACATATTTCAGTGTGAATGTCTTTTTAATAATCCTTAATTTGAGTCCTAATTCCCTTGATAGCCACTTTGAGGAGACAACCGCATTCCAAAAGTAACATCGCATGAGCGCATTTGAGAAAAGACTAGCCATATGTGCACACACACACAAAATCATAAAGTGGGTACACGTATTTTAATTCATTATCATATTTCTTAAATGTCATCAAAGGAAGACCCCGAGCCCTGTAATAAGCAACCATTCAGAATTTCATGGGCATCAGCAATTAACAGCCCGTACCTTATCACCAGTCAGAATTTGTGCAGGATGGAGATAGAAGACAGCGATGCTATGATAAAAAGAGCAATAGCAGAGAAAGACAAAAGAGATGAATAGAGAAAAAAGCACAACTTCTAATGTAACCACAGAAGCCAGGGCAAGCGCACAGCTATGGGGACAGCTGAATATATTTTATCATGGGATCTGATATAATTTAGTAACATTTTTTTTTTTTTTTATCCAGTGGAGAGAGCCAACAAGCTAAGTCGGATCAATGAGTTGACACTGATGGGTCCAGAGTAACAAAGCTGCCAAGAAAACATTAATGCCAACAAAGAAATATGTGTGTGCCCTCACCTCTCCCCTCCTGAGCCCTTGGTAGAATACATTTATTTTTGTGTTAAAGAAAATTGCTCACAGTAGCACCCCTACTCCTGATCCATTCCCAGCTGTTCTATTCTTCCCACCTGCAGTCATTCTTAACTCTTGCTCTGAGAACAGTTTCATGAGACCAGCTTTGAAATTTGGACCAGGAGTCTCAGAGAGGCTTAGACACCATAAAAGAAATACCAGCAACGCCGTATGTTTATACAACATACTTCACTTAGCCTGCCCGGAGGGAAGAATTAATTAACAAAGGGGAAACCAAATATCAGATTCATTATTCTTCCACCTCCATTCCAGACCAAGTCAAGTCTCCTTGTTATCAGGGTTTTTTGTTTGGTTATCATCCTACATTCCTCCTTTATTGTACTTATCAAAATGTTCTTGAATAATTAATTGTGTAAGTATTTTTTGTTGTCTGTTTCCCTGACTGTGAACTCCAGGAGAATAGGGACTGTGTTTGTTCACCAATCCCTTCCCCGAATCTCATGAACACTCAGTAAATATGTGTTTAGTGGTTGAAGGAGGAAGCTAGGAAGAGGGAGGAAGGAAAAAGGCAAAAGGAGAACAAGGTGAGACAAAAAGAAATGCCAACTCTTGGTTACTCATGAGCTGAGTATATAGCTAAACATTTCGCAGGCATTTTGGTTCTATATGTTTAGTAAGCATTTGGGCCATGTGACCCCACCAGAGTTTTACTCATACATAAGAGGTCTTACAATTTATGATCCAGGTTGCATTTTCCCCAAGATATGCCTGCTACTGGCCTGCTATTTCTTTGTGCATTACTATGAACAGAGAAGGCAAGATCAGCTCTACAATTTATGAAATTTCTGTCTCAAGACCCAACAACGCACACATATTTGAACAGAAAGAAAAGCACAGCAGAGTGATCCAAAAGAAAAAAATACAGTAAGCATAATTTCATTTGATCACAACTCTCTACCTTTGCATTGGATAGTTCCATCATTTATGCACCACTTCAAAAGTAGCCCCAATCACAAGAAGTCTTAAACATCATGAAACAATCATCTACAAGTAGCAAAATAATTGTTCATTATTTCTGGTGATGCTATAAGTACAAAACACAACACACGACACACACACACACACACACACACGCACACATATGCACACATATGCACACATACAGATACCCCTGGTGGTGGCACCCTAAAGGTAACCTGTCTTTAAAATTTTCCAAAGGACATAGGTTCTACAGCACTGAGCAATAGAACTTTGTGGAATCATGATGTTCTTTATTGATGCCATCTCCAATAGGGTAGATTCTAGCTACATGTGCCTATTGAATACTTGAAATGTGGTTGATGAGACTACAAAATTAAATCTTTAATTTTATTTAATTTTAATCCATTTATATTGAAATTTTAATAGCCATATATGGTTACTGGCTACTGTGTAAGACAACTAACTCATGATAATACCCAAACAACTTGGCTGACGAGGAAGTCTGGCCTTGACCTCATACTCTTTGACTTTCTAATTCCAAAAATAGTCTGAATAGGTACTTCTAGCAATATCTGACTATCCTTCAATTGATCAGCCAACTACTGGAGATACATTAAACTGTGCAAATAAATATTAACCCTCCCTTTCCATAATTTGAATTGAAATGTCTATTTCTGGAGTGACCTCTTTGGTTTATATACAACAGAGAAGGGGGCATTGTCTCTAAAATGTTGGAATGCACATGCCTTATATGAAAGAAGACATGTAACTAGGGACACCTGGGTGGCTCAATCAGTTAAGCGTACAACTTTGGCTCAGGTCATGATCTCACTGTTTGTGAGTTCAAGTCCTACATCGGGTTCTGTGCTAACAGCTCAGAGCCTGGAGTCTGCTTCAGAGTCTGTGTCTCCCCTCTCTTTTCCCCTCCCATGCTCATGCTCTGTCTCTCTCTGTCTCTCAAAAATAAGTAAACATTAAGAAGGAGAAAAAGAAGGAGAAGGAGAAGGAGAAGACATGTAACTCTATGCTCTGGTGCGTCTAGGTAGTTCCAAATGTGGAAGACGATCGTGGGCAGGAAAGATCAGTGGAAATCTGAGAGGCTCAAACTGAGAGAAATAGAGTGGTTAGTTCACAGTCTGAATCTTACAAAGGCAGGAGATAGAAGTAGAGTGAATGTTTATTCTAACAAGGGCTCAGTAGAGGTTACCTAACTGTATACCAGTGAAAATCAGTCTGAATGCCACCTTAGCACTGTAGACTCTCAATACTTGTCCTGGATCATAAAGCACATAGAAACAAATTTCCGCCAAATAACTGTTCCTAAGGGTGCAAATAAACTTTAGGAATTATCTGAAGATTTTAGCTGTCAATGTTTCCTCTCTTTCTCATTCCCCTCCCCTAGTCTTTTACTGAATCAGTAACAGGGGCCCCTGGGTTGCTCAGCGGTTAAACATCTGACTTTGGCTCAGGTCATGATCTTATGGTTCATGGGTTCGAGCCCCACATTGGGCTCTTTGCTGACAGCTCAGAGCCTGGAGTCTGCTTTGGATTCTGTGTTTCCCTCTCTCTGGCCCTCCCCTGCTCACACTCTGTCTCTCTCTCTTTCACTCAAAAGATAAATAAACATTAAAAAATATATATCAGTAATCAATTTTTGGCTATCTACTATGTTCCAGGCTCTGTATGGAGCATTAGGGGCTCACCACTGAACTAGACCGAGACCTAACCTTTAAAAAGCCACCTTAGGTTGGAGAAACAAACAAGTAAACAGTATTAAGTTACCCTAAAAAATAAAAAACTCATCGAAAAACTAACATCAAAAATTTTTGAGCTTCCGCTAAATGAAAGCTGGAATAAACACGTGGTATTTGCACATAGTTCCGGGCCCAGACACCACTACCACCAAGCTCACTGCCCTTACATGTACACAGGCACACACACAGGCACACACACACACACACACACACGCACGCAATAACTTTTTCATACTCTACAAAGCCCAGAAAAATGACAGGGTGGACTTGTTTTTTTTTTTCTTTTTGTTTTATTTTTATAGAAGATATTCATATCATGATTTTTGCCTGCCTTTACTTTTTCAGGATCCCAAAGGTAACAGTATTCAAAATTTCCAAAACTTTTAATTAATTTATTTTGACTTTGCTACATATTTTACATTACTAAGAATACCAGGTATTGGTCAGTGGGATGACATAGAAACCAGGTAAAGATGTTGATGCCACCATCCAGGCTGGCAAGTTCTGTAGCCACATGCATTCAAGAAAAGCTCTAGCTTGGGCGTTAGTGTTGGATTGTTTACACTTATTTGGAGAAGGGGGATGTCGCCCTGACACACTCTTGTTCCAGAGGGATCCGTTGATTTTATAATTGAGCTGAGTTTCAAATGTGAAACAGATTGGCTTTGCTGGCAAACTCAGAGCACAGGTGTGTTTATTTCTTCATAAAACAATGGTGCTCCTATACAAAGCCCCAGGACCCCAGATGGACCCCCTATTTCTCTCCACACAACCTCATCACCTGAATCACAGATGGAACGTACTTAACTCATTCCTTATGCCTTCTACTCCTCTCTTAGGCTCACTTAATTACCCCGAGCTATTGCTGAGTTATTTTTCAAGGACATATTTTTAAAATTATATCTCTTAGTTTACGAACGGGCATACATTTTTAAAAAATAATCTGATGCCTGATATGAATGAGTATCGCTCTTCAGTAGTGAAAGTGCCATCTGTTCTTTAGAGTTTCAATTTCATGGAAATACTGTCTTTGCTTTGGTTGCCCTTGCTCCCACCCACCACGTTATCCTCTTATAATACTCCCCTCCCCCAAGATACCATCTCAGGATCCATCAAAAGCATTACACTTTGTCAAGTTTTCCCATGTTGAATTAAAACAACCAGAATACTGAGTTTCCTTTTTATGTCCCTTTATTTATGATTCAGTATTCCTAACTCAACCTCTGCTATTGACCTTGGGTCACAGAGAAGAATATAACAAGAGGCTATTGTTTCAAATAACACACAATAAATAAAGGAGATGCGTAAGCAGTTTTAATACATGGCCATGCGTATGATAATATAAGTACGATAACAAAGCTAGGATTAGATCAGAGAAAGAAGAGCAAGTCCGTATGAAGGGCCAAAAAACTCCCCAGAGGAGACCCTTCTTTTGTAGAGTTTCATAGGAGCCAATCATATATAAAAGCAGGAGGAAATTATTTGAGGTCAGAAGCAGGCAATTATTCCAGGTTTAAAGGATACGTGATTGGGTGTTTATAACTAGAGGCAGGTATAAGAAACTAAATATTTATTGAGCACTTGTTCTATGATAGACATTTAGCATGGATCTGAATACATTGTTTTATTTATTCCTACTGCCACCTAGAACCAGAGATAGTTTTCCCATCTTATAAGGAAAGAGACTGAAGCTTAGAGAGTGTAAGTAAACTACCTAAAGCCACAGAGCAAGAAGTAGGGACATAATTTAATACCATATGCAAAGTCTGTCTAGTCCTTCCACTATATTTTGTAGGATTTTCTCAGCTGATCTTCCTTCATGAGAAGCAGATTTGGCCAAGTTCATAGGCAAACATTATCTTGTGCTCTCTGCACCCCCCCCCGCCACCCCCAGAGTTCTATTCCTGTTATCAGATAACAGAACATCAGGTACAATTTCGTTCAAGGAGTGATGAATCCACAGGTAAGCTCTGGGAGTTCAGCATGCCTGGATACCTTTCTGGTGGGATGTCATCTCCACTGGAGGTCTCTGTTTCCCTCAACCCTTATTCCAAACTTTTAAAGAAACTGCTGGCAAGGTTATGCTAAGGATAAAGTTAAACTCTGCCTGACTTTCTTCAGGCTCTAGGCTCTGGAAGTCAGTCCAAAGTCAAGAAAGCCAACAGTGCTTTTCCTGGTCATTAGGTTTATCAACTCTCTGTATCTAGTATACGCTCCATTAAAGGAGCTGTGTGACATCTACAAGAGAAACAAAACAACAGTCAGGATGACAGTAGCAGCAGCTCTTAAAATAATAGAACCACTTCCTTAGGGGGGAAAACCTTAAAAGTTAAGTTACTTTCTCATTTAGTTATCTCTACCCATTATTCACACCAATGTACACTTAGCAGGGGAAATGCAAGGCAGCCCTTTACTGCAGTGAATGGATTCTAACTTTATACAGGATGCCAATTTTCTGACATCTGTGGAGTTGCTCTCAGACCTTGTTCTTCCTGGGAATTAGACTGATGTCTCTTGGCCATGGCTGGTTAGCTCTGATGGTTAGGGCACTATGATAATAAGGCCAGGCCCACGGGTTTGATGCCAGTGACATCCAGTCAACCATGCCTGTCCCTTTCCATTCATTCCACAGCTATTTATGGAATGTTTACTAGGTGCCAGATCATGTGGAAGGCAATAAACAAAGTGAAAAGGGGGCTACTCTTATTCTGAAGGAACTCACAGTTTAATGGAAAGACAATGGCACAGACAGAATAAGTCATCAGTGGGCAAATGATCAAAGCACTCTGACGGCAGACAGAGAAGCAATCCCAGAGCCTTGACAGTTGTCAGGATATGGTAGCATCCTTGGAGGATAAATGAACTGTACAGTGAAGAAATAATGGGCCTCACCAGACTTTCAGGTCATGCACACACGCACAGAGATGTTTGTTGCTAAATATGATGCAGTCTGCCTGTGAAAAATGACTGAATAACATCTTGGAAGAGCTGTGACTAATTCCACCTAAAATCGGCACCCAGTGGGTAGACCTCAGCCCCTGGAGTGAAAAGTCCCAAGATAGATTTCAGCCTAGGCCAGAAGCTCCTCTTCCAAATACCTACCAGAGTTAGTGAGGTTAATAAGGGCCAGTGAAGGTCTCCAACCTGATCCCTAGGAACGCTCTAGCCATAGAAACATACGTCCTTCCACCCATAACCATGGAGGAAAACAGCCAGGAGTATCTATCTGACCAATGTCTCTAAAATGGGAAAATGTGAATGGATCAATGCAAATCAACCACTCCTGAAGAAAGAAATCTCAAATTATATATCACACAAATTTTAGATATACACGCAATGCAGTAGTACAGTATTAATCTTACCACGGTGCTCTGGCAAAATTACTCTGCTGCATTTCCGATATTTGGAATGAGGGTGTTCTTCACATTTAAAATAGAAGGGCACTGAATCATGTAGCATAGGGATGACTTCTGCAAGGCTCTGTCATAATTCAGGAGTAAGGGCAGAAATAATAGAGTAACAGAGAGTAGTATGAGTAAGGAAACAATAGCCCTGCCCTTGGCCATCAGCTAATCTCTCTAGAATGGGGGAATGGAAGGATCCTGGGGTCTGGACGCAGACAGTCTTTGGCTCTGATCCTCTGCCAATGATTGACTATGTAACCTAGTACAAGTTCACGGAATGTCCCCTGGCCTCAGTTCTTTATTTGTACAATAAAAGAAAAATTCCACTGCCACGGGATGGCTGTGAGTTTTAAATAAGATATTGGATGCAAAGTACTTCAGATGACACACAGTAGAAATCAAAATCTGCCAGTGGCCTTCTCTCATTTTGCTTGCATCTGAAAAATGTGTGCCACCTCCCAGATATGCAAAGCTCTGAGGTCCTGAGTGATAGATCTTCTAGAAATCCAAAGTCATTATTTGCACTGTCACTTTATTCTGATATTTGAAAGATCTCTTTAGAACAACCCCAACACGTGACTGGGATACAATTAGGGATTTGCATTATTTTGCTCCTCCTAACCTCTGGTCCTCCAAAACATAAGAGGGTTGAGCTAACTGACACATTATATGTTATAGAAACAGGCAGCTCACATTCAGGTTGAAGATTAAACTGAGCCTGCCTATTGCCAGAGCTTTGTTTATCACCTCTGCATGTTAACTGTTGCCATTTAGCAAGCCTGGGTGCTGTAATTATTACCTGAAGCAAATAATATAGTCAGCACTTTATAAGAAATGCAAACTCCTCACCCTTCCTTTGGTTCTCAGAGCAATACCATTAATTATGATAAATTCTTCTGATATTTCTGTGACTGTGGTAGGTAATTTCTTAGGTATTCCTCTGCAATTTGACATCAATCATTGTCCACTTAGCATAAGTTAGGGCCAAGACTCCATGGCTGAATTTCACCGCTTATTATGCCTCATTCAGGGGAGATAAATCCTTCTTAAATATGTATGAAAAAATTTAAAGGTAATTTTTTTTAGTATTGAATGTTTTTTTAGTATTGAATGTTTTTAGTATTGAATGTTCCCCAGGCACAAAACTCATGCAGGGATTGTTAGAAGCCATCCTGTCTTTCTGCCCTATGAGGAGGATAAATTTCCTAGTAGAGTCCTGGAACTTCGAGATTCTGGGTTTTTGAATTTTGTACACAATGTTCAATTAACACATCCCACTACTTTGTCTAATTGTCTCTTGCCTTCCTCTTCTCCACAACTCATTTAATAAACTTGACAAAGTAGATTCTCGTTAATTGAAAATCTGCAAAAGTGCTGGGCTATTGATTGCTTCTTTTCAGTGCTTTAAATCCTCAGAATAGATACCACCCAGGACGGAGGGTCAGAATAGTAGTATCTCCACATAGCAAGGTCACATGACATTAGGACACCATGAAGAACTTCCTGAGGAATTTGATCCCTCCTTTCTTTCCTCTCTTCCCATAGATTCAAACATCTGAAGTTGTCCCTGGAAAAACTGGCTGACAGCTCTCCAGAGTAGCATGTTCATGTGAAGGAACCTCCCTGCTTATTGAATCTGCACTTAAAGTTGGGGAAATCATATGATTTCTATGATACAGGAATTTATCAGTAAACATTCATATAGCGATGTTCTAGAACTCAGCAAGGCACTACTGACACTAAGCAAATGTGGGTATGGCCCACTGACTGTTGGGTGGGTGGGACTTGTTTTCCTGGAATGGAATATAGCAGTGACAATTCCCACAGCTCAGTTATCTGGCATTGAAAATAGCTTCTCCCATGTAATCAGATGTGGAATGAATCATAGGTCTGGAGAAATAAGTGAGGATTCATGAGGAAGGTGAAATTTGAGTTGCAGCCTGAAGAATCCCCTAGGACAGGTAGGTGGGGTGGGTGTTATAATAATCATACTGGCATGAGAAGCAGTAAGTGGTTAAGAAAAGTGACATCCTTCATGAACCAGGGAGAAGGTTGGCGGTTGGCCTGCTGTGCAATAAAGGTCTGACTGGAGAGTGTAATGTTGGATGGGTTTGCTGAAGCCAACCTTACAGTGTTCATGCTCTTTCAGATCTAGGACCTTGGCACAGGACAAATATTGCAGCTTACGGGAGAGGGGGTAGGAACTTCTCTCTACTAAATAAAGAAGATATTCTTGTAACCACTGTATAGACATCCCTCACAACTACAGAGTAAAAAAACACTATTTGACAAGACAAAACAAAACAAAACAAAAACGTGGTTAGACCCAAGACACTGAAACTCAACGTTTCATTTTTATAGATGAGGCTGGGTGTTGTGCCTTTCAGTGACTTACCGTCACATAGTCTGTCAGTGACTGCAAAGTGTTTCCTCTCGGACTACGGGGCCGTTTATTTTTGCTCTCCTTAACGACCCTCAACTCACTCCAACTTGTTCTGCCCCTTTAGAGAAAAAACTTCCTAATGATCATTCATGAAGGCTGTCCCTCCACTAAAATCCTCTTCCATCCCAGATTAAGGTTCCAAGGTCTAGCTCCAATGTCACCTCTCTGGAGAGGCTCTGCTGATTCTGGAGACCAGTCATGGTGCCGCCCCTTTCCTGAACTCACAGTCTTCCACCTGGAACTCTGATGGCTCTAGTTCTACGCAAGTGTTGTTCCTAGCCACTTAGATGCTTATCATATCTTTGAGATTATAAATCTCTCCAGGATGAGAATCTTGGGTTGTTGATCTTGGTATCCCCTCTTGGCTTAGCACTTAACGAATTTGGTGAATTATTGTACTAAGTGTATTTACATCAACCAGTAGCTATCAAACACAATGTGCCCGAGCCATGAGTAAAAGTCTAAGATATAGCTGAGGATGATGCCTCAGAAATGTATTTCAGAGCATTTCCCGACCTTCGTCATCATTGTTATCATCATCATCATCATCATCGTTATCACCGTTATTGCCCACGGTGTGCTAGGTGCTCATTGTGACTTAGAACATTACAAATGTATGGGCATTCTGCCCATAAGTGGAGCTACCAGTTGGGACAAGATATCCTCCCCTCTAAACTCACTCTGTGAAATGTTGGCAGGTCTGATGGATTTGCCAAGCTAGCCGGCTTTGGTGGGAACTGAAACAATTTGTCAAACTCCAAGGGTTTGTGAGCATGAACGTGTATGGGAAAGGAAACTTAATGTTGCCTGGAATGTGAATCCAGAACTTTTAGCCAAGGCCAGACAAACCAGAAAGGAAATATCCCAAGGACACTGAAGTGGGCAACACAAGCCCCTGTGCAATTGACTCTGGTTAAAGGTTGACAGCAGGGAAGATTGACATCCTTGATTTCTAAGCAGTGAGAGTTCCAGGCTCCTGCAGAAAGGGGGTTCAGCCTCAAATTAAAGCAGCTATTTATAGGGATGGAAGGGGAATTGAATTCCCAAACCACTACTCTCGCCCTTGGCCTCTAACTGACGCTCAAGTGTTTGGGGGGGGATTGTGTGCTGAGTCAACAAGCACAGGGAGTCAGAGAATTGCATGTAATAGTGATTTGAGATACCTGTTGCTAAATAGGCATGGTCTTAGGTCTCTATCTTTAAGGAGCCTGGCCTCCGAATCAGGGGCTGTGATGGTGTTTAGAATCACAAAGTCTGAGTGACTGTGGAAATGCACTGGGAGGGAAAGGAAATTGGAATTGATCTATGTGATCTAGAGCTGGGTTTGAGGATAGGGATGGGTTGAGTATGGGGGGGAGATGCGGGAGTCCTGGAATGCCCACAAGCCACTATCTGCCCACTGTGGGCACCTAATAAAAGTGGTCTGTTCCCAGACTGGTTGCTAGCTCTGTATCATCCAGCATTGTGACTTTAATTCATCGAACTCTGTGCCTAATCTTCTTCAGAGTATTACTGTGGTTAGACAAGCCAGGATGTTTCATTAACATGTCTCTATCAAACCCTGTCAGCAAAACTAATAATAATAGATACCATTTATCAGCTATTTATTTCAATGAACATTGCTCTAAACTTTCCACATGTGTTCGTTTTACCCTCGTAAAAAGGCCAAGAGGTGGAAAATACTATCATTCTCTGTTTTACTGATGAAAAAACCTTAGAGACAGAGAAAAGAGATAACCCAGTTGAGGCCACACCGTTGACAAGTGGGGGATCCTAATTCAGGCAGTCTACTCCAGACCCAACACTCTTCAGCTGTATGGGACACGGTTGCTGGAGCCCGGACTGCCAGAGATGCCCTAACCCCTGAGAAAGATGTGTTCACAGTAGGCTCCCCAAGATGGAGACTGGTCAGTTTAGTCACAGAAATCTAATCTGATATAATAACCCTTTGGTCTTCATGCCAAGGGCAGACTTTTCTTGTCTCTCCCCCTCCTCTGCCCACCCTGCTGTCTGTGGCAGATGATAGACCTGACACTTGGGAAGGCAGGATAGACCACTGGCTTCTGCCTTTTTGCTCAGTTTCCCATTGACTCTGCAGGGGATTGGGTGAGGGAACGGGAAGAAGAGAGGAGTCAAAAACTTATAAGCATTGAAAAGTTCTCCTCTCACTCATCTGTCTTAAGGTGGCAGATGTTTAAGCCAATTCTCTGGACTCTGCATGTTTCCCTGGGTTCCGAGCGCTCCTCCTGCTGGGCTCCTACACTGTAAATCCCAGGGTGCAGACCATGCATTCTATTCCCCCAGCTGCTGCTTCCTGCTAAGCCCAGGTAACCTCACCGGTCCACTCCACACAGACTTTTTCTTTGGAATCCATACCCTTTTAGAGTTTTAAACAGCCCCAGATTAACTCTCAATCTGCGGAGCCAACAGTATAGTCCATGATCCCATGTGGCACCTGCAGCTCTTTCTTATCCAAAGCAACTCACTAGCCCTCCTTTCCTATCCTCCAGATTATCTAAGTGTGAGTCAGATATTAGCCCACCACACCTGCCAAAGACACACTGGCGCCTTCTCAAGGTCTCTAAATGTAGGCTGACAGGAGGTTTCATGGCATTTCCATGGTTCCCTCAAAAATTGTCTTCACCAAAAATTCTCAAATAGTAGACTCTTTTGAAATGACTCTGTGGGTGAAGGGAATTCAAGAGGCATAACACGTTTTCAGAGAGATCCTACTTTGCGTGTGCCTTATAGCGCACTGTCATCTTACTTTGGAATTTCTGTCATTATCTCAGTGCTTCAGTCAAAAGTTCCAACTCAACATCATTTCTTGAGCACTTGTGTTGTTTCAAGCACTATCAAAAGCATTCTAGGTGTATTACATAAATTAAGTTTAAAAATAATTACAGAGGGGCGCCCGGGTTGTTCAGTCGGTTAAGCATCAAACTTCAGCTCAGGTCATGATCTCCCAGTTTGTGAGCTCAAGCCCCACATCGGGGTCTGTGCTGACAGCTCAGAGCCTGGAGCCTGCTTTGGATTCTGTGTCCCTCTCTCTCTCTCTCTGCTCCTTCCCCAGCTCACACTCTGTCTCCCTCTCTCAAAAATAAATGAATATTAAAAAAAATTTTTAGAACGTAAGAAATATTAACATCCACATTTTGAAGAGACTGCAACCTAGATTACAAATACAGTTCAGTACAAAGTATGAACTCTTGGCCATTTTAAACAAAGGATCTGTACTTCTAAGTTGTCTACAACTCTACCATTTTACTCTGAAGCTCTTTCCAGTCTGACTCTCATCCCTCCCAACCTCATTAAAATGACTTTTTTGAAAGCCCTTGAGCACTTGTTGCCAGATCTTAGTACCTGATATAGTTGAGCACTTCTATCGTCTTGAAATACTTTATTCTCTACGATTCCACACACTCTTCTGATTTGTTTCCCACTTCACTGGTACCTCTCTGCTTAGTTGTTCCCTTGCTACTTCTCCATGTAGCTTTTACATGTTGACCTAGATCTTTGTTATGAACCCTCTTCCCTTCTTTATTTACATTCTCACCCTAGGTGCTCAGCATGATGCTTTTAAATATCATGTCTATGTTGATAACTCCAATGTATAAATCTCCATCCTGATATCTACAAGTACATTTTTCACTTGGGCATCTTAATAGGTATATTTAGCAGAATTTTTCCAATATAGAACTTTTGATAACCTACTCAAATATGTTCTTCCTGCCCTCCGTCCAGATTTTCTTATAAAAAAATAGCATTATGGGGCACCTGGGTGGCTCAATTGGTTAAGCATCTGACTCTTGATTTCAGCTCAGGTCATGATCTTACAGTTCATGGGATTGAGCCCCATGCCTCATGCTGTCAGCGCACAGGCTACTTGGGATTCTCTCGCTCCCTCTCTCTCTCTCTCTCTATCCCTCCCTCACTCATGGTCTCTTCTCTCTCAAAAATAAATAAACTTTAAAAATTAGCATCACAGTGCAGCAACCCAAATACCACTGTTACACCATCCATAAATACCCAGTGCCCTTATTCTCTACCTTTCTTCCATCATCAAATCCCATTGATTTTACTTTTTTAAATATATTTCAGTCCTCTGTAACTTCATCATTGCTTTAGTCCAAACCACCATCCTTTTCCTCCAGATTGCTATGATATATTCCAGCTAATCTTCCTGATCTCATTTTATGTTATTACATCATTACATGGGAGGCAAGGTGACTGCTTAGAACTCTACATCAGATCACATCATCACTCTTTGGACTGAAGCTTCTCAATGCTATCTCGTTTTAATAAAATCCAAACTTGGTTCCATGGCCAACTTTTTTTTCCTTCCCCTCTCGAATTTCTTCTCTTCACTAATCATGCTTCAGCTGCAATGCCTACCCTTTATTTCTGAGCATGCCAAACCCTTTGCCATCTCTGGAAATTTACATTTGCTGTAACACAAAGTATTATTTATCCATGTGTTTGTTTGTTGGTCTCCCCTGCTGGTAACCAAACATCAAGGGAATATAGAACTTGTCTATCTTTTTGTTTGCTATATTCATGGGACCTCTCATACAGTAAGCACCCAAATGTTTCTGATTGACTGGGTGAATAAGATGAATGAAGGAATGAAGGAATGAAGGGATGAAAGGCTGAATCATGATATGTTGATAGATTGAATACTCTGTAAAGTAGGCAACCTATCAAATCCCTGAATAAAATCTAACAAATGAATATGCTACAAAATATTAAACAAAAAATAGATCCTGTTTTCAACTGGCCCCCAACTTTCCTACAGATAACAGAGTCCCTTTGGCAGTTGAAATCACAACACTCTCTTTCTAGGTAGGGTTCAGAGTGAAGGCTCAGAGAGGGAAACTCTGGACATCTGATGAGCCTGAGGCAGGCAGGGAGAATGGCAGTTAGAGGAAAATGACCTTTCCATCAGAAAAAAAGTCTCCAGTCAGCCTTCAGGATCCTGAATGATCGCAGCACTGGAGGCTCCACTTGGAAGATTTTAATCTGAGAAAAATGGTTTAATACATAACATGCTGTGGGGATATTTGTCTGGGAGCAGACTGAGCTTAAGTCAAATACTCTGCATTTACAAATCCAACTGATTAATAAACAGCCAGAGAATTTTGCTCCTTCTCTACAATACACTCAGGAAAATGGATGGGTTTTATTATTCTACTTATTATTTTTTATCAGCAAAAGTAAAAAAAAAAGTGTTTTCACCCATCCCTCCTAAGCTGTAAAATGAGAGAGGCAGTATGATTGTATATTGCTCGAAAGAGATGCAATTATAGAGAATTATAAATCATATTCTTTTGTTTGGTTGGCATTTTTTGTTTATTTGTGTCTAATGCAAAGAGCAGGAGATTTACCATAATTTGCGTTCTATAACCTGCAGTACATGTGACAGGAGAAAAAAAAATCTATTAGCAGAAATGTGTTTTGCCTTTCTGGGCCGAAAGCAAAATAGCACCAGGTTGAAATATTCATCCATTTCTCCTGCCAGGGTTTATTCCTTTTAGTGACAGTCGTCTACCCTTAAAAAACAAACAGACACTTCTACTCTTAAGAAACAGACACGTCTACCCTCAAAAAACAAACAGGCAAACAAAAACTCTTAGGGATTTTCTCAAAAAGATATTGGTCAAAATACAAAGCTTTGTCTCCGGGTCTGGTCTTTGCGGCTCATTAATAACTATAGTGATACACTTCTTACTGAGGAGAAAAAAGATTATTTCTCTTAGGTTTTGTTTGTAAAACAAATGTGAATGACCAAGTGTGTTTTGCACAGATTCTGACAGGAGGAAAATATGACTGGGAAATACATCTGCAGCATTATATGTACCCAAGGTAGGAATACGATATAGGAAAGAATTCTTCCACTGGGTTTTCATATGCTCTGCATTCTGAGGCCACATTTTATGGCAGTGTTTAAGCCTGAAAGAATAAGCCTAAAAGAATAATGCTTGAATATATGAGCAGGTTTTGTGATCATTTTCTCTGTATTATTTTCTCTGCATCCATTCAGGGCAAGTCAAGAGGATATATATTTAAATGTTAGTATAAAATCTTTAAACTAGACAATTGGAAAGTCGTTTAAGCTCTGAGGATAATAAGATATGAGACTGTGTTCCTAAGACAGTCTGGATGTTATAATCCATTCCAAATAATTTTAGTTTTGTGTTATATATTCAATGACATACTCCAGGGCAGATATAAAACAAGTAAACCCACATGTCTCTTTGTGTGTGATCTATACATTTACATACAAAGTTGCCCTGAGATACTCACACACACACACATACACACACACACACACAATTAGTAAAGATGCTTATAATAAAAGGTCAAAATGAAATAGAGATATTTGACTTTTTATGCCTTCTTATTTAGAGCACTTTCGGGTTCACTGGAAAATTAAGGGAAAGGTACAGAGAATTTCCATATGTCTCAGCAGCCCCCCTACATTAATAGCCTCCCCTATGTCAACATCCCCCACCAGGATGGCACATTTCACTGTAAGTGATGAACCTACACTGACACATCACAATCACCCGAAGTCTGTAGTTTACATTACAGCTCCTTCTCTGTGTTGTATGTTCTACGGGTTGGACAAATGTACAGTGACAGGCATGCACCATTACAGTATTCCACAGAGTATTTTCACCACCTGAACCATCTTCTGGGTTCTACCCATTCATTCTCCTCCCATTCCCCTCAACTCCTGGCAACCACTAGTTTTTCTGATGGGTCCCCACTTTAGTATTTTCCAGATTGTCATATAGTTGGAATCATACAGTCTTATAGACTTTGCAGATTGGTTTCTTTCATTTGGTAATATGCATTTGACTCTCCTCCATGTCTTAGCATGGCTTAATAGCTCAGTTATTTTTGTGATGAATAATATCCCATTGTCTGGATGCCCCACAGTTTACGTATCCCCTCACCTACACAAGGACATCTTGGTTGCCTCCAAAGGTTAACAATTATGAAGAAAGCTGCTACAAACATCTATGGGAATGTCTGGGTGTGGATGGAAGTTTTCAACCCCTTTGGGTAAACACCAAGGAGCATGACTGCTGGATCATACAGTGAACTGCCCAAATGTCTCCCAAAGTGGCTGTACCATTTTTCATTCCAACCAACAATGAATGCAAGTTTCCTTTGCTCTGCATCTGCACTGGCATTGGGTATTGTCAGTGTTCCAGGCTTTGGCCATTTTAATAGGTGTGTGGTGGTATTTCATTGCAGTTTTAATTTTCATCTCCCTGCATATATACATATATATATGCATCTCTGTGCATATAATGTAGGGCATCTTTTCATATGCTATTTGCCATTTGTATGCCTTCTTTGGTGAGGTGTCATTTAAGGTCTTTGGCTCTTTTTTAATTGGGTTGTTTGTTTTTTCATTGTCAGGTTTAAGAGTTCATATTTTGGGTAGCAGTCCTTTAGCAGATGTGCCTTCAAATACTTTCTCCCAGTGGTTTGCCCTTTCATTCTCTTCCCATTTTCTTTCACAGAGCAGAAGATTTTACTTTTAATGAAGTCCAGAGTATCAATTATTAATTATGGACCATACCTTTGGTGTTGTACCTAAAAATGCATCCAAGGTCAGGTTTCCTTCTGTATTACATTCTAGGATTTATATAGTTTTATGTTACACCTTTAGTATGACCCATTTGGGGTTAATTTTTGTGAAGGATATAAGGTCTATGTCTAGATTCATTGTTTGGCATGGAGATGGCCAGTTGTTCTGGCATCATTTGTTGAAGAGATTATCTTTGCTCCATTGTATGAAGCATGGAATATCTCTCCATTCACTTAGTTCTTTGATTCTGCTCATGAGAGTTTTACAGTTTTCCTATATGGATTTTATATACACTATGTTACATACACATCTAAGTGTTTCATTTTTTGCAGTGGTAATATAAACAGTATTCCTTTTTTTAATTTCAAATTTTACTTGTCCATTGCTGGTGTATAGGAAAGTGATTAACTTTTACCTATTAACCTTGAATCTTAGGTTTTAAAATGGATTTTGTTGGATTTTCTGCCTAGTCAACCATGTTATCTGTGAAATAAGAGTTTTCTGTCTTCCTTCCCAACCTGTATGTTTTTTTCTTTTCTTTTCCTGCCTTATCACATCAGCTAAAATTTTCAGCTCAAAGTTGGAAAGGAGTGACAAGAAGGGATATGCTCAATGTGAACCTGATCTTAGTGGGAAAGAATACCATTAAGTATCATTCTCACCATTAAGTAAGTTGGGTTTTTTTTTGTTTTAGTTGTTGTTGTTGTTGTTGTTGTTGTTGTTGTTGTTTTTGCTATAGGTCTGTTGTTGTTGTTTTGTTTTTTTAGAATCTTTATTAAGTTGAGGAAGGTCCCCTCTATTCCTGGTTTACTGAGAGTTTTCGTCATGCATTGATGTTGGATTTCGTCAAATGCTTTTTCTCCATCTATTGATATGATCATGTGAGTTTTCTTTTTTAGCCTGTTGATGAGATGGTTTATATTGATTTTCAAACATTGAAACAGCCTTGCATCTTGCATACTTGAATAAACCTCACCCCATTGCAGTACGTAATTTTACGCATTTTTAAATTCAATTTGCTAATATTTCATTGAGGATTTTTGCATTTATGTTCATGAGATACAGTTGCCGTCAGTTTTCTATTCTTGTAATGTCTTTGTCTGGTTTTAGTATTAGGGTAGTGCTAATTTTATAGAATGAGTTAGAAATTATCCTCTTTGCCCCTTTCCTCTGGAAGAGATTGTAGATAATCAGTTTAAATTCTTCTTTTAATGTTTGGTAGAATTCACCATTGGGCCAATCTGGGTCTGGAGCAATATTTGAGATTTTTGTGACAAAATGAGTTTTAGTCATGTGTGATATGATAGAAATTTGACAGAATAAAAGCCAGAAAGCATTAGGATTTGTTGGTTCCAGGGAAGCAAATATTAAGCATGATATCCAGCCTGTGATCTAAACTCAGATATATGCAATAAATAAATGAAGAAAGAAAAAAATAAAATCAGATACATGCAGAAGTAGAAGGAGGAGTTGTCAGAGAAAGACAAAGGCTAAAAGTTACCTAGGAACTGACAAGAGTCAGGCAGATCTTTTGCTACAAAAATAAGCTGAGGATAAATAACTAAGGAAAGTACCAGAAGAATCTGAAGAGGAGTAGCAAACAATGTTTTGGTGCAATCCAGCACAATCTTTTTAAGTTTTATTCTCTATTGTAGAACTGCACTCATGCTAACTCTGGCTTGATGGATCCTAAGGACATCACCTATACCCTGACAGTTTCGAAGGTTAATGAGTTAATTGCCAGTTTGGTATGGGTTTGATTAAATCAGGAGAAGGCTTACTTTTTAGTGCGTGCGCACATACAGACTCTTATGCACTTTAACTCAAATAACTTTTATTAGTTCCCCATTGCTCAGGTAATCTATTTCTGTGCAACAAACCAACTAAAAACTTCTAAAAAATATACCCATGGAACTTTGGGGTAAGGAATTTGGACACAGAGTAGCAGAAATGGCTTGTACAATGGATGACATGTGGGACCTCAATTTTGAAAAATTCAAAGACTTTGGGTGAGTTGTTGGCTGGAGCTTGGAAAGGTTTGGGGGGCTTTCAAGCATGTCTAGCAGTTGATTCTAGCTGATTGCAGGGACCTCAGGTAAACTGTCAACATGGCCTTTCTGAGTGGTCTCTACATATGGGCTAATTTAGACTCTTTCTCAGCCTGGATGCTGAGTTCCAACATGTGCTCCAAGAGAACAAGGTGGAGGTGCATAACATGTTTATGATGCAGCCTCAGAAATCACATGGTATCACTTCTGTAGTATATTCTTTATTAGTTGTTGCAGTCAAAAAGTTCTTCCCAGCTTCAAAGGAAGAGACATAGACAACACCACTTGATGGGAGGATGTCAAGGTCCTATTGGAAGAAAAGCATGAGGGATACAAGATATTGCATCGCCCATCTTTGGAAAATACAAACAACCACACCAGTAAATCAATACAAAAAAATCACTAAATTTACTAAAAATAGAACACAATAAAAAAATTTTGACCTTCAAAAAATTATCAATATTGAGCTAATAATGGGGTAGATTTTAAAACTCTCTCATTCAGCAGCATTTGAAAGATGAATTCAGTAAGTCAGAGTGATCATCTGTATCTGTGGTTCTCTACTTTGGGGACCCCCATCTTATGACATTGTTGGGCTCCTGTTAAGGACCAGACTGCTGAAATACAGGGGTGGCTTCACAGCTTGTTGCTTAAAAAGGCTTAAGATTTGTGTTTATACTCTTCAGATTATGAAAGCAAGAAGATGGGGTATGCAGTTTTCAAAAAAGCCTGAAACTGTGAAGAAAACTGATGGAGAAAGTTTTAAATAACCAGATCTCTTAAAGAGATACTGGATCCATTCATATAGCACAGTAACCTATCTGTCCCACTCCATAGTCTCTGAGGGATCCAAAACCTGGTTGTTCATCTTCATACATACCTTGGGCAATATCGGTATCCCAGGAGACACGAATGCTGATTTGGACCACCTCTTCAGCATCATTGCTTTCTAGTTTCTCAAATATCATCTCCAATGACATTTTCCATTCTACTTAAGCTACTCATTCCCATAGTCTCATTCTAGACCTTGGCATTACTCAGAATTTCTCTATCTCAAAATCGTCCATCCTTTTACTATTCATCGTCTTCAAAGTCATGGAGAATTTTCATCTATTAGCTATTTTCACCTAATTCTTCATCCCTCTCTTTCGTCCTTTCTGCAACCATCTCAGATTACTCCCTTATTATCATCTCAGATTGCATGATCTATCTTTAAAAAAAATTGTTTTAATGTTTATTTTTGAGAGAGAGAGAGAGCGACATACAGCATGAGCAGGGGAGGGACAGAGAGAGAGGGAGACACAGAACCCAAAGCACGCTCCAGGCTCTGAGCTGTCAACACAGACTCCGACGCGGCGCTCGAACTCACGAACCATGAGATCATGACCTGATCCAAAGTCAGTCGCTTAACTGACTGACCCACCAAGGCACCCCAATCTTTTTAATAATATTCTTGTCATTGCCCTTAAGCTCTGTTTTCCCTCCTTTTTAACCATTCATTCTCCTTAGGGCTTAGTCTTTTGAAAACCAAAAGCAGGAAGACTCCTTCATTTTGACTTTCCCATAAGTCTTCTTGAGGCCATGCTTTTTTTATTATTATTATCTAAATTCAAGTTAGTTAACATACACTATAGTCTTGGCTTCAAGAGTAGAACCCAATGATTCATCTCTTACATATGACACCGAGTACTCCTCCCAGAAAAGTGCTCTCCTTAATCCCCTTCACCCATTTAACCCATCCCCCCACCCACCTCCCTTCCAACCTCCCCTCCCCAGCAACCTTCAGTTTCTTCTCTGTATTTAAGAGTCTCTTATGGTTTGCCTCCCTCACTGTTTTTATCTTATTTTTCCTTCCCTTTCCCTATGTTTCTCAGGTTTCACACATGAGTGAAATCATATGATATGTCTTTCTCTGACTGACTTATTTTGCCTAGCATAATACCCTCTAGTTCCATCCACGTTGTTGCAAGTGGCAAGATTTCATTCTTTTTTTCATTGCTGAGTAGTATTCCATTATACAGGCGATGCTCAAATGTGGGAAAAGGGAAAAGAGGAGAAATACCTGGAAGGAAAAACAAACTTGACTAATATTTAGCAAAGAATATCTGGCCACCTGAATAATTTAAAAGTTAATGTTGCTAACTACTATGAAGGAGAAATTCATTCACTATCAGAATGTGTCATAGTGATCTTAACTGTTCCCTCATCAAGGGCCCAAGGAATAAGGTGAAGGCTTCTGATCATTAAAGCAATGATGCACATCCTTCTCCCAGCATTTTATATTTAAAGTCGGTAAATCTGGCTCCCATCACCAAGAAATAAAGATGACGTAGTCTCCACTCCTCCTGTACAAGTTTCTCAGCATCCTGCTGCCTTTGATTTACTTTTGTTTGGAGGGCTTCCTTAGACAATTGTTTACTTTCCTCTAATTTTGTCTGAAAAATGATGATGGGTACAAGTGAGGATGATGCAAAGTGGAAGAGGGAAGTGAAAAATCTCCCCAAACCCGTCCTTCCCTTAGGATAAACCCTGACTCTGCATTTGTACACCAGCACCCCTAGCATCTGGGGCCACAAAAATCACCATGCATGCAAGGTGATGGCGTTGAACAAACCTGACATTCATCTTCTGTTGAGCTTTGGCAAAGAACATTAATTTCTAAGCGTAAGTAGTCTTTCTCTGGAAGTTAATGAGAGACAATCATTGTGTTCAAAGATGGAAAAAGAGACAAGGGCAAAAGCTTAAGTTACTATTAAGAATCAGCGGCAAATTCTGAGTCCTGACTTCAAATCATTTTTCCACCAGATGATCTGATCCATCCATTTCTGCTGACCATCAGCCACAGATCATTGGCTTGTCTTATGGCAAAGTCAGTACACACCGGAACGTGGTTGCCTCATCTGAATGCCCGAGGAAAGTCTACAAGCTTCTCTCTCTTTCAAGTTGCTCTCTTTCTCGTCTGTCTCTTTGCATCAGATCTGCCAGCCTCCAGGAGCTGAGAGGGGCAAGATAGCGACGAGGCCCCATCCTAGGGTATGGTGTGTCAGTTGCTAACATGGGTTCGTGGTGGTGGGTCCTTCTGTCTGTATTCAAAATCATAGCAATCCATTTAGGCACCGCTGTTCCTTCCAGGCAAATGTGCAATAACACAGTTGGCCCATTAACATTGCAGCTGCATAGAAGATTAGTCACTTTGCGTTGTGCTGCCTGGTTAAAGCATCCACGACCACTTACGGAATTTGGGAACAGCACTGCTGCAATGAGCTGATGCACTGTTTACAATCATTCTCAATACAGACAACACATCATTCTTGGTTTTCTGTGTGGGTTGGGTGGCTGAAAACATCTCCCACCAAGCTGATACTTTTTATACAGCTCTAGAGTGGGGGAAAAAAAGAGCCTTCCTGATGCTCCTTCTGCTCTCCATTGGGATTCTCCATTGAGGAAAAAGATGGGTTTCATCAACCGTCCCAAGAAAATAGGCTGATAACTTCCTCAATTAAACTGTGGCTTCTTAAATTCAGGGCTTGTGATTGGCTACAATGGATCCTGAAGCCTCTACAGGATAAGAACTACGCATGATTCTCCTGAAGCATTTAACAGGCATGGCACATGCTATTAGCTCCTTTGGTTTTAATTTATCCTAAGAAACGCATCTCTTTTCACGCAAATATTTTGTAGATATTGCCGTATGGACGTTTCAAAGATTTTAAGATAGATGGAATACAACTTTGTAGAAGCTATTTCCGTTTTCACTCCACGCCTTAAATATAAGGAAGAAAGGCCCTTGGCACAAAGGGTGAGCCTATTTCCAAACGTTCACTGGAGTCGGCTTCTTTGGCCCTCTCTGGGATGTGAAGCGACAACAATGTGAAATAGCTCTCAAGTACAAAAATAACTAATGGCATCTGAAGGAGTTAGGCCAAAGATGGCAAATACCTCGTCCCAGGGTTTCAACTGAAAGCTGACCACACTTACCACACTTCCACTCTGGAACAAAATGAGGGGCGCTGGAGTGGCTCAGTCAGTTAAGCACCCGGCTCATGACTTTGCTCAGGTCATGATCTCATGGTTTGTGAGTTCGAGTCCCACATCAGGATCCATGCCGTCAGCATGAGCATGTCCTGCTTGAGATTCTCTCTCTCTCTCTCTCTGCCCTCCCCGATCATGCTCTCTCTCAAAATAAACAACTTAAAAAATAATTAAAAACAAGAAATATAGCACATCAAACTGTAATGAAAATAAAAACTTAAACAAATATATACATAGAACATACTAGAGAGATGGGGGGGGAAAGTCAGCTTTATTACTGGTAAAACATGCTTAAGAAGTCTTTTTAAATGTGTCACTGCAACTGGGTTTGCTAACGCCTTCCCTAAAATGACAGCATCACCCCTGTTGCCACAAGACATCACAGACAGCCCTGGAATTAGTCTGCTCAGGCTGCCATAACAAAATACCACAGGCTGGGTGGCTTAAACAACAGACATTTCTTTTCTGACAGTTCTGGAGGCTGGAAGTGCAGGAACAAGGTGTCAGAAGATTTGGTTCCTTCTGGGGTCTCTCTCCTTGGCCATCTTCTCACTGCACCCTCCTGTGGTCCTTTCTCTGCATGTGTCTATGTCCTAAATCCTCTCTTTTTATAAGGGCACCAGTCAGATTGGAGTAGGGCCCACCCTACCGGCCTGATTTTAACTTAATTGCCTCTTTAAAAGCCATTTCTCCAAATAGGGTCACATTCTGGGGTACTGGGATTCGGTAGGCAAGAATTTTGAGGAGGTGAAATTCAGCCTGCAACATCCCTCCAGCAAGTGCAGACGGCTTGCTACAAGGAAAGGCAGAGAGGAGTTTATTTTTCTGGGGGACAGCTCAGCTGATCGTTTCTCAGTCCTGGCTGTACATTAGGGCCAGCCAGGGAACTTTGAAAGCCATCAGTGCCCGGAGCTCGACCACAGGTAAACTGAGGTCTAATCTCTAGGACTGGGGCCAAGATATGAGTGGGTTTTGGAAGCCCCACTAGATGACGATGGTGTGCATTCAGCACTGAGATCCACCAGATTCACTCAAAAGAGGCAGAGAGAAAGGAACAGGATGGGGGCACACACTCAGGTCCTTCTTACAGTATTCCCAATTCCACGAGGTGCTTCCCTTCAGAAAGATGAGAGGGGAAGGAAGGAGACTGACCGCCCCCTAAGTATTCCTTTCCCTATGCAGGATGTAGGAGACAGGGAGCCTGGCTTAGCAGAAACACATCAATTATGCCTGGCCTGGGGGGAGGAGTGTCTTGCCCCCCACCACTCCTGACATCTGCAAAGGAGGCGAGGCTCAGTGTCTAAGAACCAGGTCCTGTATTGCCAGCTCAGGCACAACCTCCTCAAACCTTCATCTCCGACCATCTCCCTGGGGCAGCAAATTGTTCCAACCTGCCCTTTGCACGGGACACTGATGGACCGTGGGAAGCTGAGATTTAGTTCTCCATTTCCTGCACCCCTCTGGCTACTGGATCTCAATTCTGGGCAGCTGGTCAACCCATCAGGAATCCACTAAAGCAAATCATTTTGCTTCTCCACAGCAGGCTGACTTCAGTAACCACCAAGAATTCATTACTGCTCTGGTTTGTTTACACTCGCTAGGAACAGACAGTGTCTGTGAATTATTTGGAGACACGCCTTTCCCTATAAATCAGGTTTAATCTATGCTTCAGATACGTAGGACAGCATCTGGAGCTTCCTCTTTCTTCCCCCTTTTTTTCTTTAGTCAAATGGGTATGGAGGCACCTCCCTTTACAGGTCATATCCAGTAGGAAAAACAAAACAAACAACAACAAATAAATAAATAAATAAATACCTTCGAATTCAGCTGTATGGATCTGAAGCGGTTGGACACCTGGGTTTTAGCCCCAGCACCACTGATAACCATTTATATGAATTTTGGAAAAGTTATTTATCTCATCTCTAAAAGGATGGAAGTATTAGACTCGCCATGATTTACATGATGTGGAATCTCTAGATGAATAATGACAAATGAAGACAGAAGAGAGACACTGGCCATTTTTCATTTAATTAAATTAACTAAATTGTTACTGATCACCTACTACGTGCTGGGACTGTGCTGGCATCGATATAAAGCCATCCAGAGCATGCCTCTGCCAAGAAGTCCACTTTTAAACACACACCTTGGTTAGCATGGTAGAGAATAAGCATCTTTACTGGCCATGGCAGTTATAAGGATGTCTTGATCGATTTCTTTAAAAGAACAAAATATTAAGGTTTGGGCTGCATATATATAAATTTCTTTGGAGAATGTTAGGAGCACCCTTTCCCCAGAGACAAGACAACCAATAGCGAAGGTAAAAAAAAAAAAAAAAAAAAAAAAAGTAAAACAGAAGCCCAAATTGAAAGAACAGCATCAATATTTAATCACAGCAGGCTACGGGCTGTTGAAGCAAAAGGTATTAAATGTAATTGAAACCAAAGTATTCCGATTCCCACTGCGGGGTATGAGGTGGACCAAGGGCCTTTTCTCTGGGTGTCTCCCACAACCTGCTGGAATATTCCCTAAGTGGATCGTGTCATTAGGAACACATCAAATCAATATCCTAAGAAGGGTTCGTGTGTGCGGGGCCAAAGCATACCTTGGGTAATTTCACCTCATGTAACAGATTGGTCTCTTAGCCATACAGTAACAGAAGCATTTTCTTTCTACAAAATGGATAACACAGAAGAATAATCTAGCTAGCATACTAATAAAGGAAAATAAAGGTATCTGGGAAAACTCTTTGAAACCTTCAATGGCTAATTTGGGAATTCCAGACTTCGTTACTGGAAAGACACAGTGAAGGTATTATTAAACAACTCTAATACACGAGATGTATTACATCAAGGATGCACTCTTATTTTTGTAATTGCCACTTATCTCAAACCTTTTATTCATGATCTCAGAGGACATTTTCAAAAGCTCATACTGTCACTATACCTTGATCAAGGTTAAGTGAGTCTTTCTTTTTCTTATAGAATGATCACCTTCCTGGTCCCTTCTCCCCAACTCTCCGGTTTAATAACTGTGTCTTTTCTGGGTACTGTTATTAACCTGGGGTTTATGATCACCTCTCTGGAACATCAGTTTAATAATATCGCCTATCGTGAACCGGAGACAGAGTATCTACATTCTTTATGATTTGCCTTTTTGGGTGCCAACCTTGATTACAGTCTTAACTATGGTTGTATGTTTGTGTGTGTGTGTGTGTGCGTGTGTAGCGGGGAGAGAAATGTGGAACTACCAGTTTTCTATACTTGGTCTTTTTGTCTTGTTTTGTTTTGTTTTGTTTTGTTTTGTATATATACTTGTTCTTTAAAGGTAAGTGACTGGCCATATTCTTGGTCCACCTCTCCAAGTACAAACAATTTATGCATCCATGGGCCACCATCACACCCTTGGCAGAACTAGACACAGAATCAATAAAGAGATACTTTGCAGGTAAAGGGGAGAGGCAAAGTGACCCTCAGTCTTAAGCACAGCCACATGGTGGGTTGTCACTTCATTAGACACAGATGCTCTTAGACATAGGCAATGACACTTGTGGGTGATCAGAAGACCCAGAACACATTGCTCTTGAAGCATCAAGTGAACCGGGAGCAGGATTTTATTTTCCCATAACTTTTCTCTTCACCAGAATTGTGTTCTGATGTGGTATTCAAAATATGCAGCCAAAAACATGTTTTGCAATCTGCTGGACCAAAGCTATTTAAAGATTGTTTTTCCCGAGAAAGAGAAAAATTCTAAGGAAAGGCTGCATACCCGTGAGCACAGTTAATTTCAATAAATTGAAATGTTCTCATCACCATCATAACAAACATTGAGATACTAGGCAAGACACATAACTTTTTGGTGCCTCTGTTTTTCCATCTGTAAAATAAAGTGGAAATTACCATTTATGGGAAAGGTGATCCATGTATTATACGCTTCCCATATAGCGTGAAACAATTTGCACATTACGTTGGGAATATATGTTGTATTTATTTCAAAATCCAACGTATTTTTTAAATGAGATAAGTAACAGTCAACATTTCTATAGTACCGATTTATGAATTTCCTTTCTTCCTTTAATTTTGGAAGGGAATAAAATTCTGCTGAGTCCCCCAGTGCATGCCCGTTTCCACATAGATGCCATGGAAAGCTAACAGTTATAAGATTCCCTTGGAGAAGACAGAGTCTTTAGTGTCCAATAACACCCAGAGTCATCCAGAATATTCTTATGATGTTTTGCAGGCCAAGTTTTTCTCTACCCTTTTATTGTTCTTTAGCTAGTAAATTGATATAGGACAGATTAACAAGAGAAAAACAAATTTAATTATGTATGTATGGAAGCCACAAAAAATATGATACCCAAGGAAAAGTCAGGCAATTGGCATCAGGAAAGACACCAAATTTTGCCATCCTGAGCTAGGAGGGATGGAGTCCGGGGCTTCAAAAGGGAAGAGGGTAGTTCGTAGGACAATAAGAACAGATACTTGGTAATTAGATGTTTGCCCTGCCATACAGATAGGTCATTCAGATAAAACTTAGCTCTCTCTCTGAACCAGACCCCCTATCTAAATGCTTTTAATTAGTTCAGGGCAAGGTAAAGTTTTTCTTGAGTTTGCTGGGTCTTGATGGCCTTCAGTTCAAAATAAGCCACACACCGAAGTGGCAGATTTGGGGGTCACATATTCTGTTCTCCTTCAGTGACAGTGAGGCCTACAGACTTTTTACCTACATTTCCTGGGGCCTGAGGTGTTGCTGACATCACAGGACAGGTCCCAGGTCTTTTTTTTCACTAGTAAAAGGCTTATTTGGAATTTAGATATGTGCATGACCTCACCCCCAGGCAAGCTGGTCAGGTGCAAAGAAAAGTGCTCTGGAGTTGTCACGTAAAATAGGAGCAATGACTTTGTAGGGCAAGATTAGGCAGGAATCTCCAATTTAGACTTGACTTTAGAGTGGAACTTTCCAGAGGACAATCAGATATTTGCTTGACAAGCAATTCAATAATCTAATTTTATAGAGCCTTTAGGGGTGATGTAATCTAATCCTGTATTGCTACAGATTAGGTTATAAGGGCACAGGGAAGTTAACTTACTTGCCAAGTCACATTGCTAATAAATGAAAAAGGAGACATTGATACCAGAAGTTCTGACTCAAATTCCAGTCTTTCTTCTCCATGACGTGTTGCACGTGGGGGACCCTGAATTCTCTGCCTTGGTCTGGCTTTACGAAAGTCTGTCCAGTCTGCTTGGTATAATTCAGTCAAGCACAACTGAACTATCTCAGAAGAAACATCACAGTACACAATGCCCTGCTAACCCAACCCTGGGCTCACTATTTTTATGACATCTTTCTTTACGTACTGATTAACTCCACAAATACTTCCGGGATATACGCTTTGAATCAGTTTTTGACATTGTGATTTATGGGAAATGTATATTTGGTCATTCAGATGACCAAAGTACATTTTCCATATTGACTTAGCTTTTGTCCATGGTTTCTGGCTCACCGGTCCCCAAACCCTTAGAGTTTGCTGAGCAGTAAAAGCCGATGGGAACAACTTTTGTTACAATATTTTGTCTCTTATCCAGTTTCTGAAAAGCTTCAGAGCCAAAAAAGTGAAATGGATGTCTTGTTATTCATAACAAGCCCCTTCCCACAACTGGGTTTATGCTAATGAGATGACTTTTGAAAGCACCTAAGAATAGGGGTTGGTTGCCAGGGGAACCAATCATGAATAGAGGGTTGGAATTTTCAGCTCCCCCCCTCCAAGGCACACCTCCAAGGAGGCTAGAGGAGCTGCAGGTTGAATCAATTACCAACAGCCAATGATTTAATCAACCATGCCTATGTCATGAGACCTCCATAAAATATTTAACCAAAAAAAACAAAAAAAAAACCCAAAAAACAAAAAAAGGAGGGGGTGGATTTTGGAGAGCTTCCAGCCTGAGGAATCAGAATGCTTCCACATATGCCACCATGCTGGGCCCCAAACTCCACAAGGGCAGAAACTCCTTTGTTTAGGACCTCACTCTATGTATTTCTTCATCTGGCTATTGATTCACATCTTTCAATATCCTTTGTGATATGTCTGTAATCTAGTGAGTAAATGGGTTTCCTGAGTTCTTTGAGCCAAATTAATTGAACCCAAGGTGGGGGTTGTGGAAACCTCTGATTTATCACCAGTCAGTCAGAAACACAGGTTAACAACCTGGGCTTGGGAGTAGCTTCGGAAGTGTACCAGGGGTGGTAGGCAGTCTTGTGGACTGACCCCTCAGCCTATATTCTGAGGCAATTGCTGGGTAAGTAGTGTCAGAGTAGGACACCCAGCTGGTGTCCAGAGAGCTGTTGAATGGGTGGGAGAACCTCCTCCATACACCCGCATTATAATTGGTAGCCACAATCTTGTGCGGTTACTACACTAGCCTTGCGGGTACGATGTTGAGAAAGACTTAGTTCCTGGCCCTGAAGAAATTTCAGTGTAATGAAGGAATCAGACGAATAGGGGAAAAACCTGCTATCATTGGTGCTACGAAAGAGGTAACCAAAGAAGGCTATAAGAACACATAGGGTGAGCATTCGGTCAGCAGTGGAAGTTAGGTAAGATTTACCAGGGGGGGATGAGGTCCAAGCTGAATTTTAAAGGAGGGATGGAAGAACAGCAGGTGATTCAGAAAGGAGGTATCATTAGTACCAGAGACAACAGAATGTTCAGCTGCACAGGGACGGGAAAAACAATGCAACGTTCAAGAAAACGAGTATTTGGACGTGGCAGGAATGTGGATGTGGTGAAAGCTGAGCCTTGTGAAATACATAAGTGACAAAATATGAAGGAGCTTTATAGCATACTGTTAATAGGGCTTCAGCTGTAATTGGAAGGCAATGGGAAGACATGGAAATGATCTAACAACATATCTGTTTTAAAAAACGTTCATTCTAATAGCTGAGTGAAAATAGATTAGGGTGGGTTGGAGGTGGGGAGACTGGAAGCTCAGAGAAATCAGATAGGATGTGGTTTCAGGGACCCCCAAAATAAGTGTGGTGTACACTATAATGTACTACCCAGATTCCTCTTCAGGGACAAAGAGCTTATACCCCCAGCAGCTGGGAGTGCTGCCAGAAGGTGGACCTCAGTTGTCAGTCTTCTTTGAGGATTGCCTTGATAATTGCTGTGCCCAAGGTCACACCTTCCAGAAGCAACTCGTGTCTAACAACTGTTCAGCATGGGGTACAAACGCCCAGCTTTCTCCTCTTATGTCAAGACAACTCCAAAGGACTATGCAGCTATAGAGCTCCCTCTGTGCTCAGATGAAGGCTTTATTGGGACTGCACTGTGGTCCAGCTTCTCCTCCTACTCAGTTCTGTTTCCTTCCACTCCAAAGTGTTGATACCCAAAGCACCCCCTGGTAAATGACCTGCCCACTAATTGCTAAGATCCACCCAGGGTCTGTGTCCCCAGGAAAACCAGCTTGTGATAAAGTTGCAGGTCTGTACCAGGATACTGGTATAAAGAAATCAGGGGAGGCAGAGAAGTAATTCATATATATGTGTGTACATATATACCCATATATATGATTGACAGTATATATTAAGGGCCAGTGGAGTACCAAAAAGAGGGACAATTTTCTGATGTGGATTATTGACTTAATGATCTTACTGTGAGATACCTGTAAGACAATGAGGAACTACATTACACAGACAATTGAATTCTTGAATTGAACCACAAAAGAAAGATCTGAGACTATATATATATATATATATATATATATATATATATGAGATAGATTAGATAGGTAGATAGATAGATGATAGATAAATAATATGCATGTGTTCCCTTTGGAGACATCATTTAATATTCTAGATGGAATTAAAAGCTATTTAAGTAGATGAAGTCATTAAGAAAAGAAAGAAGTCTCAAAACTGAAGAGGGCAAAATTCCAGTGTTCACAGATCTGGTAGGGGCAGCTCACACTGGCTGAGAAGGAGCAACCAGAGAGACAGGGCAAAATAAAGACACTAAGATTTCACAAGAGCTCAGAAAAAGGAGGCAGGCTACTGTTGATTAAGTTAAAGTCTTTTGAGGAATCTAAGGAGTTGAGAACTAAAAATGTTATTGACTTCTTCAATATGGAAAATACAGATAACATTAGCAAGGGAAGTTTGGGGGATGTAATGAAGTAGGGGCCAAACCAAAGCAGGGAGAGGTGTGAATATGGCATCTATTTTTGAATAAAAATCTTGGATTGGGTAAAAAATGCTGGCATGAGTAAGCTCCAGGCTACATTTTTACCACATTCATAGAAATTACAGAAAAGCTTTAATTTTAAATCTTTAAACAATCTATAATAATACTGGAAAATGAGAAGGGGGCCCATCAGTGGGCCAGATATTATGAAGAATCTCACACACGTGGAACGCAGATGGGTCAGGCTGGATGAGGATACAAAGCTTCATTCTGGAGAGTTGTTCTAAGATGGCAGATATAACCAGCACCTGACGTTTGGTTGGAGAACAGAAAGAACAACCATGCAGTCTGGCCCCTCCTCTACCTGAAGCCTGGGGCTGGAGAGGAGGAGCAGTGCCCTGTGTCTGGTGACACAAAGAGAAGAGGGGCATCAACTCACCACAAACCAGTTTCTAGAACATCCACTCAGTAGTACTGAGCAGTACTCAGCAGTACTGAGTCACAGAAGACCGTCGTCAAGACCAACATTTTAAGAGAAGGTGATAAGTTCATGATGAGACATCAGTATCTGAGGAAGACCACCACCAGATAGAGGCATTTCTGCCAAAATCAGTAGACGGAGATATTTTTAATATAGTAGCAGGATAAGACAGGATTCATGACATGAGGTACCCAGCAGCAGTTAGGGCACCTACACAAAGAAGCACAGTCAACATGCTCAATAAATGAACAGAGTGGACACAGCTGTGGAGCCAGCTAGTGAAGCGGAACATCCAGTGGAAGAAATATACCCCCAACGCAGAAGTTAGAGACACGAGGGATACATTTAGGTTTTTTCATACCTTTTACGGCAAATTGAGAAGCGACATTTCAGGATGTGAAAGAATAGAAAAAACCACAATGGCCTATGGAGATTTGGAGACGATGACCTCCAAAGGGATGGGAATAAGACGGAGTAAGATTTATTACTAGCAGCACTTCCTTCAAGAAGATAATAAAGATTACCTCTGAAGTAATGACGAAAAATAATTTTTGAACAACAGAAACACGCTATTCCCAGCCATATTATCATTCAAGTGTGCCAAGTAAATAAAGATATCTTCAGAAATCAAGAGTCTTAGAAATGTTACTGCTCTGTAAGAGTGTGTTACTAGCTCAGCTGCGTAAAAAAAATGAAAGAGGATGGGGTAAGGGGAGACATTGGTCACCTGCAGCTACTTCTATTCTCTCCTGAAATCTCACTAGCAAAACTCTAAAGGTATTTTAAAAGCAAAGCCCTCGAAAGATAGGGAAGACAGGAGAAGAGAAAACAATACAATTTTGAAGGCTGTAAATCAAATAGACAATGAGTAACCTATTCTGGAGGCTTGAGAAAACTGAATCCCAAACAAGGAAGAAGGAGAGTTAAGAGCAAACCCAATTTATACCAGAATCTCTGAAAGACTCAGGAATTGAGGAAACAAAGCACCCTGGAAGCCAGTTTGAAGGGAAAGACCTAAATTAATGAGGACTGGTTGAAAATTGATTTAAGAAGCAGTCAGATCCTCTCACTAACCCGGGTTGGTGTCTTGCCAATCTTTCCCTCAACCTGGTGCAAGACTGGAGATTGGTGTTTTGAGAGAGGCGGCAGCAGCGCTCTGTACTGGTGGGCACAGGGCGCAGGAAGGACAGGAGTCAGTATTCTAAAAACAGGGTACGTCAGTGCATTGCTTGGATACTGGATGCTGACAACTCCTGTCCTATTTTTCTTTTTCTGTTTCTTTCTTTTTTTTAATTTTAATTTTTGAGAGAGAGATAGAGCACGCGAAAGTCAGGGGTAGGGCAGAAAGAGAGGGGAACAGAGGATCCAAAGTGGGCTTTGTGCTAACAGCAGTGAGCCCAACGTGAGGGGGCTCAAACTCACAAACTGTGAGATCGTGACCTGAGTCAAAGTCAGATGCTTAACCAACTGAACCACCCAGGTGCTCCCTATTTTTCTATTTACCTCCAAGAATGAGGGCAATCAGCTCTTCACCCACTAAACAAGAGACTAGTAGAAGCTTCTCTGCAGAATCTGACCCATGCCAAGAGAAGAGACCTCAAGATGTTTCTCCACTCACTGGCCCAGCCAGATCACTCAAAGTCTACATAAACCACAGTCACTCACTCAGGGTTTCCCATAAGCTTGGTAAGGAAGATCCTGAAGCAAGAGCTGAAATCAAGGATTACCAAGCATCTGAAGATAGATTATAATATGAAAAACAGAAAACAAAACATCTAAATGAACACAATCGAGCAAAAACAGAGACTGTTCAGAGAGAAAAATATCTTTCTCTCTGCTTTCAAATAAGAAAAAAGTGCAACCATGAAATAGGAACAGGACGCAAAGTAAAGAAAGCCTGGGAGCTTAAAGAGAAGGCCCTGGAAATTACCATATGAAAAATATATAATATTTAATAATATAATACAATGATAGAAATTTATATGGGAGCCTGGGTGGCTCATTTGGTTAAGCGTCTGACTTTGGCTCAGGTCACAATCTTGCGGTTCATGAGTTTGAGCCCCGTATCAGGCTCTGTGCTAATGGCTCAGAGCCTGGAGATGGCTTTGGATTCTGTGTCTCCCTCTCTCTCTCTGCCCCTCCCCTACTGACACTATGTCTCTCTCTCTCTTAAAATTAATAAACATTAAAAATAATTTTAAAAAGGTACATATCAGAAAGTATATATATATATATATATATCTCAAAGCAAAGGTGAGGAAATTATAGGGCAAGTGGAAGAGGTACAAATACAGATGAAGATATATACAAATACATATGATCAATATATGTTCAATATATATGTTCATATATACAAATATAGATGAACGTACCCCCAGCCCAGTCACTGGATTGCAGGTCCTCATGACCTCAAAAGATTGGAACTGTGGGGGTATTTGAGCAAGTGCATTCAAAGATCAGCATGCTGGGAGGAACACTAGCAAAGAAAACAAGGGACAGAATTCCCTGTGAGTTAGTGGGCTCTAATTCTGCAGCCAGGGCATATAAAGATGGGAAAAGAGTCATTATATTCCATAATCAACAGGCCATTGGTCATCAGGACCTTGGCAAGCAAAGTTCCCTAGCAGTGACAGGGGCAGAATCCAGATGGCACCGGACTGAGTACTGGTTGATAAATGATAATGTGAGAAAGTGACTGTTGGCTGCTTTTTACCTTTTTATTTGTAAGGAGGTAGGCGTGAATATGAGTATGCCGTGCAGACGAGCCATGGACCTCACGTCAGCCACAGCGCACAGTGGGCTACCAGAGGTTTGGCCTAGAGGAAAGATTCCAGAAACCCACTTCCGACGCCCAAGTCAATGAAAGTTTTCTCAAAAAATGAAAAACAAAAAAAGGCACAGGGAAGGACAATCCTATCCCACCAGGGGAGGGATTCGGAGAGCTGGCCTTTGTCAGAAAGGGCCTCACTCAGCACCTTCCTCTTCCCAGGCTCCCCAACATCCCATAAATACTCGGGCCTGCATACATCATTGGCTTTTGGAATCTTTCTAGAACCTTCTCTCTGACTCTCCTTCAAGCTATCTTGACAGTGTATATACCGCAGACTTTTCAACCTCAGATCTGGATCCTCTTAACACTTTTTCCTTGTCCTATCAGCACAGTGCCTGGTATCCCTCAAGCATAAAAGTCAGTTGTTTGCGTGGTTGGCGCTGTTAACAGGGACGACCAGCCAGTCACCTGCCATCTGCCACAGCACAAAGGAAGCCGGGGCGAAAAGGGAGAAGGTGAGGGATCTGAGCCGCCAGCCGTGGGCCATGCTACTTACCGTGTTCATTATTTCCTGTCATCTTCCTAATAATGCCGCAAGGCACCAGTCCACCCTAACTTTTGCCCATGAGGATTACAAGGCTTGGAGAAGGAAGAAACTTGCCCAGAGCTATTAGGTGGCTGAGCCAGGATCTGGGCCACTCTCTGCTGCCACGCTGCGAGGGGAAGCATTTGACAACTGATCGAGATGCGACCACGGCACCTCATTTCTAAGGCATTTGCTCTTCCGATTAATGTAACCTTCCTGAACCAGACGCACCATCCACAATCTGAATTGAAACGAGCTGCCTAGTGTTCAGGCGCTGAATGAGCAAAAGGTATTCCAGGGGCATTTTGTTCTCGGGTCTCCTGCTGCAAAGGGACGATCAGATTACAGAATTTGGCCTGGAGGCCTTCGTTCCCCTCCCCGGTCCCCTCCATTTCTCCCCAAGTTAGTTTTCATTTCCTAACAGTCATTAGCCGAGCTCTGGGAATGGAGCGTAAAAATTTCCCCTCACCTCCGGAGCCCTAACTGGCAGAAGTTCCTTCAAACTCCGCAATCAGAGCTCCATTTAAACCATCAGAACCTCATCAATTAGGCCTCAATGTACAGGGACCACGTGGTCTGCCGGTCACGCTGAGACGGGCGCGGAGGAGTAGCGCAGTCCTCATTATTGGCCTTAAGCTTTTGTGAAATTCCTGAATAAGCAGCCCAGAGAGTGTCTGCAGAAGGGCTGCTTTTTTTTTTTTTTTTTTTCCTCCTGGCTTTAACAACCGCTTTTATGGACAATTTAACACTGTGGGTTGCCAGCTGTGTTAATGCCAGGCCCCCTTCCTTCATGATGTCGGCCTTGTGAAACGGCCATCATGTATAGAGCCCGTGCCCCCATCTTCCCAAGAAAACCGGGCCTTTCTTAACATCCAAGGCCAAGGATCCATGCCAAGGACAACGATTGTCGTCCCAGTTGCTGCTGGCACACAGGCCAAGGCACACACTGCTGCCTGGGCTCATTTCAGAAGGGTGAGGTCTCTGGTCTGGCGCAACTAAGTGCATGAAGTCAGGGCTCCCCCACGTAGTTCACTGGTTACTGAGAAAAGGTTACAAATGGGGAGGAGTGATGTCCAGAGTCTAGGCTGCTTCTTGGGTGGGAGGGGCTAGCAGATGAGGAGCCCGAGGGTCGCTTTGGTCGCCATAGCTGTCTGCAGCCTCTACACTAAAGGGGCTGTTTTAGTGTTTTTATCTCATTTGTTCTCCAACTAAGGTAAGACCATGTCTTGGATAATGTCTGGCTGTTCAGGCTGTGCCTCACGTAACTGGATCCAGCCAGATCCAAAGCATGCTTCTTCCTGTGAAAGATTCAGGAACTGAGTTTTATGGCTTTGCTCAGCGTTGATTAATTTCTAGGGTATCTAAATAATCTGACGCGATTCCTATCAGATATAAACCAGGGGTCTGCCAATACAGTAATTTGCAGTGAAAAATATTAGAATACTTAGGTCCCATTGTCAATGTCTTCTCTCTTCTAAGACCTTAAGCAAAATAGAAAAAAAATAAATAAGGAAACCGAAAGTGACTTGAAATCTATTTCGAAGCCATGAAAATATTCAAAAAATTTGAACCTGCAATTCCACTAAAAGAAACAAACTAAGGAAATCATTAGGATTATCACAAAGATTTAGTTATAGAAACTGCTGCTCATACAAATCTATTTTGAAAAAACCCCAATGTCCACAAATAGAAGATTGACTTCAAAAATTGATTTAACCATGCATATTAAATTTTAGAATGCCATCCTTGGTGTAGGAATATAGTATGATGCTCTACATTCAACAGTGGGCAATACACTTCATTTTCTTGTGATAAATCAGGCTAAACAACCTGAACAACTCTCCTGCATAAAAAAAAAAATCTTTGGATGAATTATATATATTAAATATCTCTTGAAGGCCTATAAAAAATGAACAACCAAATAAAATGAGCATTTTTATTGCTTTGATTGTAGTTTTACACTATGATTTCCCACTAAAAGAAGGCAGAACTTGAAAAAATAGCTGAGTCTAAGTCTGGGGCAGGAGAAGGACAAGAGAAGCCTGGAATATGTAGGGTCTTGTCAGAAGAGCTTTGGAGGGAACTTGATGAAACTGTCAAATAGGATGATGGAATGGATAAAAAAGTGAGCCCCATCTATATGTGGCCTACGAGAGACTCACTTCAGACCCAAAGACACGTACGGATTGAAAGTCAGGGGATGGAAGAACATTTATCATGCAAATGCAAGTAAAGAAAGAGCAGAGGTAGCAATATTTATATTGGACAAAATAGACTTTAAAACAGACTGTAACAAGAGACAAAGAGGGACACCACATAATCATAAGGGAAGATTCCAATCCAATAAGAAGATACAACAATTATATGAGGAGCCTGGGTAGCTCAGTCGGTTGAGCGACCGACTTCGGCTCAGGTCATGATCTCGCAGTCGATAGGTTCGAGCCCCACGTCGGGCTCTGTGCTGACAGCTCGGAGCCTAGAGCCTGCTTCTGATTCCGTCTCCATCTCTCTCTCTGCCCCTCTCCTGCTTGTGCATTCTCTCTCTCTCTCAAATATAAATAAATAAACATTTAAAATTTTTTTAAAAGAAGATACAACAATTGTAAATATTTATGCACCCAACATGGCTGCACTCAAATATATAAAGCAGCTAATAACAAACAGAAGGGAAGTAATTGGTAGTAATATAATAATAGTAGGGAACTCTAATACCCCCACTTATATCATATAATGTATATGTATATATACATATATATGTATGTGTATATATACATATATATATGTATATGTGTATATATACATATAATGTATATAAAATACATTATATCAGTGGACAGATCATCCAAACAGAAAATCAATAAGGAAACAGTGGCTTTCCTGGACTACCTGGACTACACTGGACTACAATAAGGAAACAGTGGCTTTCCTGGACTTTCCTGGACTACACTGGACTACCTGGATCTAACGGAACATTACATCTTGAAACAGCAGAATATCCATTCTTTTCAAGTATGCCTGGAATATTCTCCCGAATAGATCACATATTAGACCGCAAAGCAAGTCTCAGCAAATTCATGAAGATCAGAATCATACCACGCATCTGTTCTGACCACAATGCTATGAAATTAGAAGTCAATCCCAAGAAAGTATCAGGAAAGAACACAAATACATGGGCCATAAATAACATACTGCTAAACGATGAAGGGGTCAACTGAGAAATCAAAGAAGAAATCAAAAAATACATGGAAACAAATGAAAACAAAAACACAATAGTCCAAAATCTTTGGGATGCAGCAAACGCTGGTCTAAGGGGGAAGTTTATAACAATACAGGCCTACGTCAAGAAGCAAGAAAAATCTCCAATAGACCACCTAACCTTATCCCTAAAGGAACTAGAGAAAGAAGAACAAACAAAACCCCAAACCAGTATAAGGAAGGAAATAATAAAGATTAGAGCAGAGATAAATGAAACAGAAACATTAAAAAACAGTAGAGCAGATCAATAAAACCAGGAGCTAGCTCTTTGAAAATATCAACAAAATTGATAAACCTTTAGCCAGACTCATCGAGAAAGAGAGAGGAGAGAGAGGGGAAAACTCAAATAAGCAAAATCAGAACAAAATCATAAATGAAACAGGAGAAATGACAAATGACAACGGAAACACAAAGGATTATGACAGATTATTGTGAAAAGTTATATGCCATCAGATAGGACAACCTAGAGGAAATGAATAAATTCTGAGAAACATACAGTCTTCTAAAGTTGAATCAAGAAGAAATACAAAATTTGAACGACTCTAATTATCAGCAACGAACTGAATAAGTAATCAAAATATTACCAACAAACAAAAGTCCAGGACCAGATGGCCTTATAGGAGAATTCTACCAAAAAAAAATATTTTTTTAATGTTTATTTTATTTTTGAGAGAGACAGAGCATGACTAGGGTAGGGGCAGAGAAAGAGAGAAAACAGAATCTGAAGCAGGCTCCAGGATCTGAGCTGTCAGCACAGAACCCGACGTGGGGCTCGAACCCATGAATTGTGAGATCATGACCTGAGCTGAAGTCAGAAGCTTAACTGACTGAGCCACGCAGGCGCCCCTTACTAAAAATGTAAAGAAGAGTTAATACCTATTCTTCTCAAACTGTTCTAAAAGTATAGAAGAGGAAGGAAAACTTCCAAATTTATTCTATGAGGCCAGCATTACCTTGATACCAAAACCAGATAAAGACACCACTAAAAAAAGAGAACTACAGGCCAATATATTTGATAAACATAGATGCACAATTTCTCAACAAAATACTAACAAACTGAACTGAACAATACATTAAAAAACTCATCACAATAAAGTGGAATTTATTCTTGGATTGAAGGGTGGTTCAATATTCACAAAGCAATCAACATGATACATCGCATTAATAAGAACCACATGATCCTCTCAATAGATGCAGAAAAAGCATTTGACAAAGTACAACATCCATTCATGATAAAAACCCTCAACAAAGTAGGATTATAGGGAACATATCTCAACCTAATAAAGGCCATTTATGAAAAACCCACAGGGAACTATACTCAATGCTAAAATACTGAGAGCTTTTCCCTAAGGTCCACTGTCACCACTTATATTCAACATAGCAGTGGAAGTTCTAGCCACAGCAATCAAACAACAAAAAGAAAAATAAGGCAACTAAATTGGTAAGGAAGAAGTAAAACTCTATTTGCGTATGACATGATACTATATAGAGAAAACCCTGAAGACTCCACCAAAAAACAACTAGAACTCCTAAGTGAATTCAGTGAGGTTGCAGGATATAAAATCAATATGAAGAAATCCATTGCATTTTTATATATTAGTAATGAAGCAACAGAAAGAGAAATTAAGAAAGCAATCCCATTTACAATTGCACCAAAAATAATAAAATACTTAGGAATAAATTTAACTGAGAATGTGAAAGACCTATACTCTGGAAACTATAAAACATTGATGAAAGAAATTGAAGATGACACAAAGAAATGGAAAGATATTCTATGTTCATGAATTGGAAGAACAGATATTAAAATGTCCATGCTGCTCAAAGCAATCTTCAGATTTAATGCAATCCCTATGAACATATCAATAGCATTTTTCACAGAACCAGAGCAAATAATCCTAAAATAGCCAAAGCAATCTCAAAAAAGAACGATACTGGAGTATCACAATCCCCGATTTCAAAATATACTACAAATCTGTAGTAATCAAAACAGCATGATACTAGCACAAAAATAGATACATAGATCAATACAACCAAATAGAGAGGGCAGAAATAAACCCATGATTATATGGTCAATTAATCTTTGACAAAGGAGGCAAGGATGTGCAATGGGAAAAAAAAAAAAATCTCTTCAACAAATGGTGCTGGGAAAACTGGGCAGCCACATGCAAAACAATGAAACAGGAGCACTTTCTTACATTTCCTTGACATTGGCTGTAGCAGCATTTTTCTACATATGTCTCCTGAAGCAAGGGAAACAAAAGCAAAAATAAGTTATTGGACTACATCATAACAAAAAGGTTCTGCACAGCAAAGGAAACAATGAACAAAAGACAATCTACGAAATGGGAAAAGATATTTGCAAATGACATTATCTGATAAAGGGTTAATATCCAAAATATATAAAGAATTTATACAACTCAGTACCCTAAAACCAAAAAATCCAATCAAAAAATGGACAGAAGACGTGAACAGACATTTTCCCAAAGAAGACATACAGATGGAAAACAGACATGTGAGAAGACACTCAACATCATTCATTATCAGGGAATCAAAACCACAATGAGATATCACCTGACACCTGTCAGATGGCTAAATAAAAAACACAAGAACAGTAAGTGTTGACAATGATGTGGAGAAAAAGGAACACTCTTGCACTGTTGGTGGAAAGCAAACTGATGCAGCTACTCTGGAAAACAGTATGGCGGTTTTCCTCAAAATTAAAATTCCCCTATTGGGTAATTACATAAAGAATATGAAAAACACTAATTCAGAAAGATATATACACCCCTATGTCTATTCAGTATTATTTACAATAGCCAAACTATGGAAGTAGCCCAAGTGTCCATGGATAGAAGAATAGATTTTTTAAAAAATGTGGGGTAGATTATATATATATATATATATATATATATATATATATATATATATATTATGGAATATTACTCAGCCAGAAAATGAAATCTTGCCATTTGCAACAACATGGGTGGATCCAGGAGTATAATGCTAAGTGAAATAAGTCAGTCAGAGAAAGATGAATACCATATGATTTCACTCATATGTGGAATTTAAGAAACAAAACAAACAAACAAAGAAAAAAAGAAACAAACCAAAAACAGACTCTTAACTAGAGTCTGAGAACAAACTACTGACTGCCAGAAGGGAAGTGGGGGGGGGGGGGAATGGGTGAAATAGGTGAAGGGGATTAAGAGTACACTCATCAAGATGAACAGTGAATAATGTATCAAATTGTTCAATCACTACATTGAACACCTGAAACTAATATAGCACTGTGTGTTAAGTAAACTTGAATTAAAACTAAAAAAAAAAGGGGAGCCTGGTGGCTCAGTTGGTTGAGCATCCAACTTCGGCTCAGGTCACGATCTCGCGGTTTGTGCGTTCGAGCCCCACATCGGGCTCTGTGCTGACAGCTCAGAGCCTGGAGCCTGCTTTGGATTCTGTGGTCTCCCCCTCTCTGCCCTTCCCCTGTTCATGCTCTAGCTCTCTCTCTCTCTCAAAGATAAATAAACATTTAAAAATTTTTTTAATTTGTCAGATATATTTAAATACGAGTGCTTAATTATATACCCACTATGTCTATACATATTTCTATATATAAAATATAGTAAATACTAAATAATATATAAAAATATGTATGTGCATTCACACACTAATCACCTGCAGATGAATATGAAATCAATTCACTAGAGTAAAAACTTGTATATAAACAAATCAAGCATTATTCTGCTTTTCCCGTGTCAACTGTATCACTGGATAACCAGCTGGTTGATGAGAAGTATCTCTTTATAAAAAGATTCAAATTAATAAATGCAAAAGAAATGATAAAAATATCATCATTGACAACCCCTCATTAATGAATAGATCAATGCACTGAGCGTAAACAGATGCTAATACCACATAAACAGAGACAACCAGATGTGATATGTCTCTTGATGAAAGTGCACACCACCATGGAAAGACATGCAAAACGCATGGAACCTGACCCTGGTGCAGCCTCTGGGTCTAGCTCACGATTTGCAGGCGATACAGAGAATAGAGGAATCTCTTGAACATCACTATGAATACTTAATCAGCAAAACCCATTCTGGGCATTTGGGTTTTCAATAGATGAATTGTAAGGAAAAGATAGGGTTATAGATGGGGCCCCGGTAAATTATAAAGGACTTCAAAGATACACCAAATGAAAAATGGACATGATTAAGCTTTAATGTCCATGAATGCACCTCTGGGATTGAACTATATGGAAACTCAAGAAAGCGATCACCATGAAGGCCAGGTTTGTGGTTATTTTTGGAGGAGAAAGAAAGATATGTGGTTGACACTGAACAGAAGATGGTGGTAAAGCCCTATTTCTAGACCTGAGCGTTGGGATTAGGGTATGTGTGGTGTTCTGTATTTGCTTTTGACTCCACAATAAAAGGTTAAAATACTTTCAATACATCATTGAGTTGGCAATAAAACAAAGAAAATCCTGGAAGTCCAAAACTGGAGCAAAAGGGTGAATTCAGAGAGGTCAATGAGGATTGGCGATAGCTTTCAACCTGAGGGCAAATGCTTCATCTTGAAGTCTTTGAACCTCTCTGTTTCAAGGGCAACATGAGGTACTGGTTTGTAGGATCCTAGGGTCCCTGTCAGAAGAAAATTAAAATCCTCTCTGAAAGAGCACAGCTTCAGATCAGGCATCAAAAAGTTCCCACAGATGAACTTTAGAGGGTGTGAGCTCATAGTAAAAATGCCAAAACTCATGAGAAAACAATGCGCCGTGACGATGAAACATGGAAATGACCAACAGCAGAATCAGGCCTGTAAAGAATTCAGAAAATGCAACTAAGAAAAGACAATAGATATTAAGTACGTTGAGTATGTTTTAAGAGAACAAAGTTTTGAAGGCAACCAAGTCGATTTTTTAAAAAAACATCAAATGTAATTCTAAAAATTTTTTTTAGCATTTTGTTTATTTTTGAGACAGAGAGAGAGATAGAGCGTGAGCAGGGGAGGGACAGAGAGAGGGAGACACAGAATCTGAAGCCGGCTCCAGGCTCTGAGCTGTTAGCACAGAACTCGACTTGGGACTAGGACCATGAACCATGAGATCACAACCTGAGCCAATGCCAGAAGCTTAACTGACTGGGCCACCCAGGCACCCCTCAAATATAATTCTATAAGTGAAAAGTAAATAAAACCAAAATTTATGACACCAGCGAGGGACATCCAAGTTCAAGTTTGATGAAACAGCCTGTGGCAGAGCAATGTTCTTGCCAAGAAAAATTGGAAAAGCAGAATAAAATACATAGAAACATCTATTTGAGGAAATTGTAGAACCAGTAAGGTAAATCAGGTTTTGAGGGGGAAATTTTAGAAAAGAAGAAACCTCTGGAAGAATTGAATCCACTTCTGCAGCAGATTTTTACCTCATTGTAGTTGCCAGTGTGAGGTACAGGACAACAGTCTGATGTGCCAAGCCCAGAGCTTAGGCAGAAGGGCACCCGCCGTCAGCTGGAGAAAACAGAGCCTATTTTGACAGTCCGGTGGGTTACAGAAGGAAAAAATTACAAACTCGAGGGGCCAGGTGCTTATACAAGAAGGGAGGGGTGAAGGTCTGAACCTAATTTTTTCCTTAAAGACCTGTAACAAATTCTGAAGCTGCTTGGGGTCTGAGGCTTAGAGGCCAACCAAGAAACCACTGTAAAAGTGCTGGTAATCTGACATGGCCAGGGAGAAAAAGATGAGATTTTAGGACCTTCCAGTGAGGAAAGGTCCTGGAGAATATTCCAGGCTCTCAGTTGGGAAGGGGACAAACCAGAGACAGATGAAACGCAGATGGCACAAAATAAAGTAATATTTTTTGAATCGTTTAAAAATAGAGAATTAAAATGCAACATAACAGGGGCGCCTGGGTGGCTCAGTCAGTTGAGCATCCGACTTCGCCTCAGGTCATGATCTCACCGTTCGTGGGTTCAAGACCCATGTTGGGCTCTGTGCTGACAGCTCAGAGCCTGGAGCCTGCTTCATATTCTGGGTGTCCCTCTCTCTCTCTGCCCTCTCCCGCTCATGCTGTCTCTCTCTGTCTCTCAAAAATAAACATTAAAAAAATCTTTTAATGCAACGTAACCATAATATAAAAGACAGGAGGCGTTTAATGGAATTCAAGTGTTGTGTGGTTTATGCTCTGTTAAATTATTTAAAAAAAAAAAAAACTGACTAACCTGTTAGGAAAGCATGTTTTAATCTCAACGTTTTCCACTGAAATAGTAGTAAAGTATAGTCACGATCAAATAGAGGAAAATAAACAAAAACTTTGACTAAGCCAAAAGCAGGCTAAAAAGAAGAAAAAGAACACCCGACAGAGATAAAATAGCAAAATGGCGGATATACACTTAACTAAGTTAGCAAGTTCATTAAATGTAAATTAGACTAAACCCAATTAAAAGACTAGGAACTGCCAGACTGGAGCAAGCAAATATAAGTCACAAAAGATGTCACTCCAATCTGAAGATTGAGAAAAATTGAAAGTACAAGGACAGGAAAATGTGTTCCAAGTAAACACTAACACCGCTCCCCTTCCCAAACACCACCAGGACATGTGTGTAGTTTTAAAACATATGGCAATTTAGGCTTTCAAAAAAAGAAGCAAGAAAAGAAGTAAAGAAGGCATTTTTAATAATAGAAAGATATCACAATCCTCCGTCTACAGGCATCCAGTAACCCAGCTTCAAAATATATGAAGCAATAATTGACAGAACTAAAAGGAGAAATAGACAAACTCCCAATCATAGAGGGAGACGCAAACACAGCTCTTTCACTAAAAGCTAAAATGTGGATAAAAACCTGTAAAAATATAGAAGATCTGGACCACATAAATAAGAAATGTAATGTAATGGATATTTATAGATTATGAATCCAATATTTATCTGATATTTAGAGAATATAGATCCAATAAATTACAGTTGTTGGCAAACTTTTCCTTAAAGGTCCAGATAGTGAATATTTTAGACTTACAGGCCATGTGCTCTCTGTAGCAACTTCTCAAATCTGCTATTGTAGGTGATCAGAGACATAGACAGTTCAAAACTGAATGGACATAGCTGTGTTCTGATCAAACTTTATTTACAAATGCTCAGCAAATTCCAAGGACTTGCGATCATTCAGAACACATTGCCTGACCACAGCAAATGTAAGTAGAAATAAATGAATAAAGATAGGTCGGAAATGGCCCATTATAAAATTAAGCATACACTATACAGTAAACTCTAGTTCAAAGAAAATCGCTTTCTTTAGAAATTAGAAATATGTTAAACTAAATAAAATAAAATAAATATGTTAAACTAAATAAAATAAAATAAATTTCTTTAGAAATTAGAAATATGTTAAACTAAATAAAATAAAAATATCACATACCAAAACTCATGGGATATCTTAAAGCTGTACTTAGAAGGATATTTATAGCTAAAAAAAAAAAAACACAGTTACCTAAGGATCTATGTGAAGGATTCAGAAAAAGAGCAAGATAACAGCAAAAGCATAAGCAACAAATTTAAAAAGAAACAAGTAGGCCTATATCACACTAAAGAGCTTCTGCATGGCAGAAGAAACAACAAAATGAAAAGACAATCTACAGAATGGGGAGATATATCTGCAAATCATAGATTGGATAAGGGTCAATGTCCAAAATACAGCTGACCCTTGAACAACATGGGTTTAAACTGTGCGGGTCCACTCATATGTGGATTTTTTTTTTTTTTCAAGAAATAGAGCACAGTTCTGTAAATGTATTTTCTCTTCCTTATGATTTTATTAATGTTATTTTCTTTTCTCTAGCTCACTTTATTGTAAGAATCCAGTGTAGAATATACATAAAATATGTGTTAATTGATTGTTTATGTTATCAGCCAGGCTTCCAGTCAACAGTAAACTATCAGTAGTTAAAGTTTGGGGAGCAGGAGGGGGAATCTAAAGTTACATATGGATGTTTGATTACATGGGGGTGGGAGTTGGCATCCCTAATTCCCGTGTTCCGTGTTGCCCAAGGGCCAACTTTATATTAAGAACTCATGCAACTCGACAGCAAAAAAACAAGTAACCCAATTTAAAAATCAGCAGAGGAATTGAATAGACCTTTTATGAAATAAGACATGCAAATGGACAACAGATACGTGAAAAGATGCTCAACATCACTCATCATTAGGGAAATGCAAATCAAACCCACAATGAGATATAATTCCTCACGCTTGTTAGAGTGGCTATCGTCAAAAAGACAAATGATAACAAATACTGGTATGGATTTGAAGAAAAGGGAAGCCTTGTGCACTATTGGTAGGAAAGGAAATTGGTAAAGCCTCTGTGGAAAACAGTATAGAGGAGCCTCAAAATATTACAAATAAAATACCATATAATCCAGCAATTCCACTTATAGGAATATATTCAAAGGAAATGAAAACACTATGTCAAAGATATATCTGAACCATCATGCTCATTGCATTATTATTTCCAATAGCCAAGCTATGAAAGCAAATTAAGTGTCCATTGATAGGTGAATGGGTAAAGAAATTGTGTTTTATATATATATATTCATATATATACACATATATATGAATATATATACATATATACACATATATATGAATATTATTCAGTCATAAAAATATATGAATATATATTCGTATGTATGAATATATATACATATATACACATATATATGAATATTATTCAGTCATAAAAATATATGAATATATTCATATATATGAATATATATATACATATATATACACATATATATACATGAATATATATACATATATATACACATATATATGAATATTATTCAGTCATAAAAAAAGAAATCTTGACATTTATGACAACACAGATGGACCTTTCATTATGTTAAGTGAAATAGGTCAGAAAGGAAAGACAATGTATGATTACACCTTTATGTGGAATTTGACAAAACAAAAAACGTCACAGAAAAAGAGATCAAATTTATGGTTACTAAAAGCCAAATGTAAATGTTGGAGGATTGGAGAAAGGTGGTCAAGAGGTACAGACTTCCAGCTATCAGGTAAATAAGTACTGGGGATGTCATGTACAATACGTCAACTATAGTTGGAGTAGATCCTAAGAGTTCCTAAAAGAACTGAAGTTTACCTACAGCTTGTCTAACCGATTTTGGGAGACCCACACTTCACCTACAGGTTTGTGAAAGCCAACAAGAAAACAAAAGCCTGTGGAAAGCCACTCACTTTTAAAGTTGTTTAGCATTATTGAAGTCAGTCTTGATTAATACGTCCTTGAAAAAAAAAAAAAGCAATTTACCAATATTGAAAATAGAAGAAATAAGAAATCTACGTATTCCTATGTATACTAAAGAAGAGTATGATTTAAATACAAATTAATCAGTTAAAAACAAACTTCCTTGGGTCTTGATAATTTCTCCAGAAAGGTGTCCTAAATTAAAGAGAAAGGATTGTCAGTATAGCAAAAATTCTTCCACAGAAAAAAAACAGAGTGAACATTTTATAACTCATTTTTAAAAATCATCATTGGGGCGCCCGGGTGGCTCAGTCAGTTGAGCGTCTGACTTCGGCTCAGGTTATGATCTCACGGTCCGTGAGTTTGAGTCCCACATCCGGCTCTGAGCTGACAGCCCAGAAGAGCGTAAAAATTAGAAAGAAGAAAGTTGTAATAATTCGGATATGGCATGACTCTGTTCAAAGAGATAGGTAAGTTATTGGATAATTAGTAGTGAATTTAGCAAGTTACTTAGATAAAATTAGCCAAAAACCTATTTTTTGTATGCAAATATAAGTGAAAATTTAAAATAAACTATACCTTTTATAATAGCAGAAATTCAAATATAATAAAAGATGTGTAATAGTCTATAATAGAAGCTATAAAACATAACTGAGAGAAATTTTAAAAGACATAAAGAAATAGATAAATAAGCTATGTTCAAAATTGAAAGACTCAAAATTATAAAAACATTAATTCTATCCAAATTGATCTATAGAATATATAGAATTTCAATAAAAACTCCAGCAGAATAACTTGTAGAAAGAAACAAGTTGCCTTTAAAATTTACATAGAAATACAATAGAAATTTTTCATAAAATGTGTTAGGTCAATTGGATAGTCATATAAAAAAAATAAATCTTTATCCCTACCTCACACCATATATAAAAATTAATTCTAGATGGAGCATGGCTGTAAAAGTAAAAGAACAATCAAGCTTTTAGAAGAAAACATAAAAGGATATATTCATGACATTGTAGTAAACAACATTTTCTTTAATGCATACAACCACTAATCTTAAAGAATATAATTGATGTATTGTACTACATTAAATCTAAGAAATTTTATTTATCAAAAGTCACTGTTAAGAGTGTAGAATATGCCATAGAGTAGGAAAAGATATGCGTAGTATTCAATTAAAAATTTGCATCTATAATATTTAAAAACTCCTACTTACTATGAAAATACAGACTACTAAAAAGAAAAATATGAGCCAGTCTTGAATAGGCATTTTCCAAAAGAGGATATCCAATGGCCAACAGAAATATAAAACTAATATAACTTCTTTAGCCCAAGAAATGTCAATTTAAACCACAATGTGACTGGACACTTCCCAGAAGGACTAAATTACACAATGTACATAATTCCAAACCCAAAGATGTGGAACAACTGGGACATTGTTCATGGAAGTGTGAATTGGTACAAGCACCTTGAATCAGTCTTAACAATATTTATTTAAAGCTGAGTCTATGAACACCCACCAACCAGCAATCCCATTTGACTACAAAGAAACACATACATATGTATACCAAAAGATACATATATAAGGAAGTTCCTAACACACTATGTAATGGACAATTATTGAAATTAACCCAAATGTCTACTGATGGTTGAATGGATGAAAGCAACAGAATATTCCACACCCATGAAAATGAGCTACATTTAGATGTAACAACATGATGAATCTCTCAAACATAACTTTGAGCAAGAGAAGTCAGACATAAAAAAATATATATATACTGTATAGCTCCACTGTATAAAGTCCATAAAAGGCAAAGCTAATCTAGGTTTTGAAATGGAAGATAGTGATTAACTTTGGGGGGGTTATTTTAGAGGAAGGATCATGAGGGAAGCCTCTAGGGTGCTGTAATGTCCTATTTCTTGGCTAGGTGCTGGTTACATGGGTGGATTTACTTACAAAAATTTCTTCAATCTGGGCACTTCTGATTTCTGCATTTTTATGTGAATATATTATGTAGCAATAAAAATGTGTTTAACTTTGAAATAAAAGTACTTTCTGACAAGCCAAACTGAGCATTATACTAACAGACCACAGACAGAGGCATTTCTGAGGGCTTTTATATGGAAGAAGTAAGTTGATTCCAGATAGACCTGAAATGCAAGAGGTAGTAATTAGCAAAGGAACTAGTAAATAGGTGGTTAAAACAAAGAAGTAATGATATAAAAAGATTGTATTAATATTTTTAAATATGTTAGATAACTTTACCTTTCAATTATAACATGGAGAAGGTCTTAAATAAACATTTAAAAAAATGTCAGTTTGTGCTGAGTGCGGTATGGAGCCTGCTTAAGATTCTCTGTCTCCCTCTCTCTCTGCCCCTCCCTCCCTCTCTCTGTCTCCCTCTCTCTGTCTCCCTCTCTCTCTGCCCCTCCCTCCCTCTCTGTCTCCCTCTCTCTCTGCCCCTCCTTCCCTCTCTCTGTCTCTTTCTCTCTCTCAAAAATGCATAAATAAACTTAAAAAAAAAGATGGAGAAGGTCTGAGTATCTAATGCACAATATGATGATAACATTGTTATGTATATTGAAATTTCCTAAGCAACTGGAACTTAGATGTTCCCACCCACCCCATCCCACTCCCCAATAAGTAAATATGTGAGGTGATGGATGTATTAATTAACTGGATGGGGGAGATCTTTTCACAAATAAAATAAATTAAAAAAATTATATCAGCAAGAGAATAGATTGCTGGAAAAAATATAAGTTAACAGGAGAGTAAATATATATACATTTAAATATATATATAATATATAAATATATAATAATATAAATATATAGATACATAGAGTAAATATGTGTATGGTAATTTCAATTATTATGTGTGATATAATTTTTTGAGTAACCACTAAAAGAGTAGCAATGGTTTATATTACTTCCAAACTAGTAGATGGGGTAAAAAAAATCTTGAAATCAAAAAGAAAAAAATATATATTTATATTTATACGCCACACACACACACACACGCGCGCGCACGCGCGCACACACACACACCACAATATTAGTTATCTATTAGTGTAACAAATTTCTCCCAACACTAAGGTTGGGACTATTTCAAAAAACAGTCATTTATTATCTTGCAGTTTTTATGAGTCAAGAACTCAAGAGTGGCTTAGTGAAGCAGTTCTGGCTATCTTTTGTGAGTCTGCAGTCAAGATGTTTTTCAGGGTTATAATAATCCCCTGAAGATCTGACGGGGATTGGGAGATAGGCTTCCAACATCACTAATGTGGCTGTTGGCAGATAGCCTTAGTTCCTTGCTGGCTATTGGATAAGGGCCTTAGTTCCTTACCACATGAAGCAAATATTAAGGAAACTCCAGGGGAAAATAGATGCATCATCCATTGTTGTGGGAGATTTTATTGTTCTTCTTAGTAATTGATAGATAAAAAACCAGTAAGGGTAAAAAATTCTGAGCAATAAAAGTGTCAATCTGGTCTAATGGACATTTATAAAGTATCAGCCAATAATTGGAGAACATATTTCCTTTTTCAGCATACATGAAACATTTACAAATATTGACTGCATCGTGAGCCATAAGTCAAACCTCAACAAGTATTCAAAAGCTAGGAAATCATATAACACAATGAAAATAGAAGTTAATAACAAAAAGATAGGAAGAGATATTCACTTGGCAATTTAAAACACTTACTAAATAACACTTACTAAATAACTACCAATCTTAATCTTGGTAGATATTCAAAAGCTAGGAAATCATATAACACAATGAAAATAGAAGTTAATAACAAAAAGATAGGAAGAGATATTCACTTGGCAATTTAAAACACTTACTAAATAACTCAAGCATCAAGATGTGGTCACAATGACAGTAAGATAGTATTTAATGAAACACTATAACCAAAGTGCTTGTAAATTTATAGACTCAAAACATACAACCTTAAATTATTATTTCAGAGGAGAAGAAATAATTTTTAAGATGAGTCAAACATTCAAATTAAGAAATCAGGAAAAGAATAGCATAATAAAAACGGGCACCTGGGTGGCTCAGTCAGTTAAGTGTCTGACTCTTGATCTTGGCTCAGATCATGACCTCACAGTTCATGGGATCAAGCCCCACATCAGGCTCTGCACTGATAGCGTGGAGCCTGCTTGGGATTCTCTCTCCCCTCTCTCTCTCTGCTTATTGGCTTCTGACCCTTATCCTATCTTGCTTTCTTCACCTCTCTTCCTGAGAGCCTTCCTTCAATAAATCACATTCATAGAAATTGCCCTCTCAAGTTCTACTTAAGGAACCTAACCAAAGGCACAGCCTTAATTTTTTCCAGTTAAAAATTATATTAGATACCATGTTATGATCATTACTACTGGATTAATCATTGTTTTGAGACCTTTGCAATGGAAAGACCTATGAAATACTTTTTTGTGAAAAAAATTACGACATTTCCAATTCAATTTTAGGGTTATAGGGATTTACCTAACTTCTTTAATTTTATACCTGCAGTTTTCTCTCTCCCACTGAAAATCCTGGCTCCTAACACATCAACATATCCATTTGCTAAATTAAAAGTTCTAAACATTGTTGACATTAGAACATAAACTGATAACGAAACAATACAATCTTTTGAATATTTAAATTTGTATTGTTTTAGTTCAATATTGTTTATGCAGAGTATAATTATTGCTTTAACTCAATTGCAAACCTATTATATAATAGTCCTTAATTATTAACTTCAACTAAGAGTTTATATTCTAAATAGTTGCTCTTTTTAAAGAATAATATTATGCGCCATTATTTCGTTCATATGAAACATGTCTTGTCATTTGATAGTCTATCTACCGCTATGGCCACAAGAGGTAAAAAAGGATATGTTCTCCAGTTGACAATTAAGTTCTTTTCTTAGTGTTTGCTACTTATAATTGCCTCTTGATCACCTTGTACCTTTCACATTGCATGATAGTTTTATTTATTTGTTTGTTTATATTGAGATATAAGGGACATATAACATTGTATTCGTTTTATGTATACAACATAATGATTTGGTAGATGGAATTACAAAACCATCATATCTCCCTTTATTGACTATAAAACAATTTGATTCAGATCAAAATCCCAACAGCTATTTTTTTTTCTTTTTAATTAAAAGTGCATCTAAATATTTTGGTAGAATAAGACAATTCTGAGTTAATAAAATAATTTAAGGGAACTTTTCCTATCAGATATTAAGACTTTAAAACTATGGTAAAGCTATACAGTAATAGATCAATCGACAAATGGAACAAAATCAGAGTCTAAAAAGTGACCTCCACGTAAGTAGAAAATTAGACTCTCATCTTGGTCCAGAGCTGACATTGCCAATTAGTGAAAAAAAGATAGACTTTCAAATCAATTATTTTAAAGCAATTAGTTTTTCATGTGAAGGAAATGAAAATTGATTTCTATCAAGTCTCATCATATGCAAAATTTTATTAGAGTTGGATTCTATTTCATACACCTTTAAAAGATAATATAGTCTATAAAGAAAATGAATAGACAAGCCAGCAATGGGGCACTGATATTTGCAAATGTTTGCAACATTTGACATAGAATCAGTGTAGAGAATATATAAAGAATGATGATAAATCAATAAGAAAAAGATAAGCAAATTAAAAGTTGGCAGAAGGCTTAAGTTATTATTTCACAGAAAAGAAAAATTGCCACGAACATAAGAAAATATGCTGAACATTATTAATGAGACACATGCAAACTAAAACCATAATACCATGGCATTTTACATTCATCAAAAATTAGAAAGTCTGACAATTTTAAGTGCTGAAGAGAATAGGATATAATAATAATAATGTACTTCACAGGGTAACATTTATCATTGATCATTCTGGAAAAAAATTTAGCTTTGCCTAGGCTCCAAGAATTCTAATGTGAGGCATATTCTGGTGTGTATGTGCCATAAGAATGACAGAAATTTTTAAGGAAATGTATAAATGACTTATAGTACATCTATATAATGGAGTACTATACAAGCAATCAATACAAATGAATTCCATTTATATGATGAATCTCAGGAACATAAAACAAGATTAAAAGGAAAAAAAAGATACAGAAGAATATATTCAATATCATTCCACATATAAAGTTCAGAAAAATGTACATGTGGTTAACAATAAAAAAAATTGAAGAGATATAAAACAGATTCCAGGATTATAATGTAATTATTTGAGGGGGAGAGGTGTGGGAAATGATGCAAATGGATAGGAAGTACATTCAGACCTTAAAAGTACTGCTAATTTAATTTTTCTATGTGAGTCATTGCTTTGTTGTTTTTTAAGCCTGCATGTATATTAAAGCATTTTTGTATGAATTAAATATTTCAGAAAGCTTTGTTTAAAATTAGGCTATATAAAACTAAAAGAAAGAAAAAAAATTAAAAAAATTTAAAAAAATAAAATTAGGCTATAAAAAGTGCAATATGATTACAAAAAGATAAAAGACAAGGAAGGAAAAGAAGGAAGGAAATTATAGAGATTATAACATTTTCAAAAACAACAAATTGATTATCTTAAATAAATATTTATTAAGTAATTAATATGTGCCAGAAGAAAAAAAACACTTATTTTTTAAATTAATTAATTTATTTTGAGAAAAACAGAGAGAGTATCATTAGGGGAGAGGCACAGAGAGAGAGAGAGAAAGAGAGAGAGAGAGAGAGAATCCCAAACAAGTTCCATGCTATCAGCACTAAGCCCCATGCTAAACTCAATCTCACAAACCGTGAGATCATGACCTGAGCTGAAATCAAGAGTGGGATGCCCAGGGGCATCAGGGTGGCTCAGTCAGCTGAGCGTCCCACTCTTGATTTCAGCTTGGGTCACGATCCCGGGGTTGGTGGGATCCAGTCCCACATTAGGCTCTACGCTGGTAGCACATAACCTACTTGGAGTTCTCTCCCTCTCTCTCTGCCCCTCCTCTGCTTGCATTCTCTCTCTCAAAATAAATAAATAAACTTAAAAACAAAAACAAAAACAAAAACAAAGTGTGGGACACTTGACCAACTGAGCCATCCAAACTCCCCAAAGAAAGACTTATGATTAGGTAATGAGTATGCTTTTAGCATATTGAATAGATGCGAGGCTCAGAGAGGTGATTTCCCACAGGTTGCCAAATTGCTAAATGGTAAACCAATATTTTAAACTGGTTCTTTTGATTTCAGGTTTTATTCTGTTTCTTTGATTTTGGCCTTCTTTCTAGGAAAATGCAAGCCAAAGTTTGGAAGTTTTTGAGTCTTTAATATCAATCAATATCCTCCATTATGAGGGTGTCTCATATCAAGACTGGGCTTTAAAAAATGCTTATTAGGTTATTTATGGGCATTATGAATTTTTGTTTTACTTTGTAAATTAACATCCTACAGTGCTCACTTTAAAAAATAGATTATTTTCTAAGAATAATATAAAAACACAAACACTGTAATTTAAATGTTTGATTCATTTGACAACAACAATTTTTTTCTTAGTTTCTGTGTGAAAAAAAGATTTCCATAAACAAATTTGAAAACCAAGTGGAAATTTGGAAAACAAAACTGTTTATACCAGACAAAAATTTATATCTTCAATATCTTCAGTGATCTCTGGGAATTGGGGGGGGGGGGGGGGAAGGGGGAAACCAAAATAACAAACAACAAAAAATAAAACTCCCCCCAAAAAAGAAAAGAAGGAGAAAAAGATACAGAAGTAACATTTCAAATAATAAATGCTAAAGATCCAAAAATACTGACTAATCAAAGGAACATAAAGAGGAGCTTTAATTTATCATTATTATTATTACTATTATTGCTATTATTTTATTATTTACCCTTCAGTTGGCAAAAGAATGACAAGATAAAATGTTGTTAGACCTTGGCCCTACTGCTATTTTTATGCTCTACTGATACTAAAGTAACTTGGTTTCACTTTTCAAAAGTGCATTTGGCAATGTTTCAAAAGACAAAATGTGTACATCTTTTGATAAGCAATTACATTTCTAGAAATGTTTTCTAAGGGGAAAAAAAGCTTTTCAAAGACATATGTATTTGACGGTTTATCACAGTATTATTTACAATAACTAAAATTTGAAATAATACTTATCATTACTGGTTTAATAAATTATGGGATGGTATAAATGGAATACTATGGAAACATTTAAATGATCATATCAGTCAATATTGTTGACACAGAAAATATCTGATAGTTGGTTGAAAATGGATCATAGAACTTACACAGAATTCTCTGGATGATGGAATTTTATAGGATTTTCATTTTCTTCTCTACAAAGTTCTCTATTTGACAGTGAGCATATCTCTGTATAAATAAGCAAAAAAAATAAAAGAGAGAGAGAGAAAATAAATCCTCTAATATACATTCATAGTATTAGCAAATGGGTTTTCAATAATATAACTGCTACCACTTATTGGATATCCATTTCATGTCAAATGTGAATTTCCAAAAACTCTGAAATATATGGCTCAGAAAAGTTAAGTGACATATTAAGTAGCAACGGAGTGGCTCAGTCATTATTTTGAATTCAAGTACCTCAGGCTTTCCTCAGTCCATGCTATTGTGTAAAGAAGCATCCCTTAACCTTGAATCAGTGAACCATGGGCAGGTTTTGGAGGGGCTGTGAAGCTGCTGAAATCATAAGCAAAATTCTATTTGTATGTGAATTTTTCTGGGATAGAGTCCATTTATCATAAGTTACCTTATAAGGTCTCAAAAGATTAAGGACCCCTCCTTTTGAGGGAGCATGGATTCATGTAAGATCATTAATGGTGTTGATATTTCCCAACCAAAGAAAGCAATATGGTTTCCCTATTTCTCTGCCATATTCTCTTGCTGACCCCAGCCCCTTGTCTCTGTGAGCTTCGGAAGTTTTCTCTCTTTTTAAGAGTGGCATTTATATATTTATTTAAATGAAGATTGTATGTATTGAAGCTGGGCTACATGAGGATTTGCTGTACATATTCGTGGTGAGAGCTTTCTTTGAGAATAAGTGGGCAGATGCTCTGTGAGGCTGTTCCCGTGACTGTGCTGGCCAGCAACATCAGGTGTAGCTGGCTGGGCTACCTTGGAACAACTCACTGCAGTCCAGTGTGTGTCTATGTGACCAGGGCTTTTACCTTAGTGGGAGCATCAAATAGGGTCAAAACCTCTCCCTAGTTACCTTTTTACCTTCATCCTGCCACCAACCATCTGGCCACCCACCGGAGTACTATGATTGAATCCTAGCTCTAACGGCCAGGAGTTAGTGCAGCTCCCACAGGTTGAAGGTCACATTCCCAGCAAGACTGCCCCCATTTCAGATGCCAGCCACACTTTGAGGGGTCCCAGGCCACCTACACTTCTAAACAACTGGTTACAAATTCAGGGGTTCCCCACTGCCCCTTCTGGTTTGAGAATTTGCTAGAGTGACTTCCAGAGCTCGGGGAAGTGTTACACTGATAATTACATTTGTATTATAAAGGAAGGAAATCACGAACAGCCTCATGAAGAGACCCAAAGGGCAAGGCCTACGGGGGTCCCCAAATGCAAAGCTTCTATGCCTTCTTCTTGCGGAATCAGGGTGTGCTCACTCCCCCAACATCACATCAATGTGTTCACCAACCAGGAAGCTCCATTCAGTGTCCAGAATTTTTACTGGAATCTCATTACATAAGTTGGATTGGCTAAATCAGCAACCATGTGATTTAACTCCATCTCCTTGCCTTCTCTCTTCGGGGGTTTGCCTGGCTCAAAGACCCAATGGTCTAATCACATGGTTGGTCTTTCTGGTGATCAGCCTCCATCCTTATCTGGAGGCCCACCATGAGTCACCACATTAGCTAAACTCAGGTTTGATTCATGTTACCGATGAATTACAAAGGTACTTCTAACACTCAGGAACTTCCCAGGGTTTTGCAACCACGATGTCTGGAAACTGGGACAAAGACCAGCTCTTCATTCGGTAATACCTTACTCTCTCAACATCGGTTTCCCACCTCCTATTTTGCCTTCTTTCCTTAATTTGTACTCCCACCTTTCCTTAGTCCTTGCTTTGGTTTTTTGGGTTCTTTTAAATATTTTTTAATGTTTATTTATTTTTGAGAGACAGAGAGAACAGAGAGTGAGCTGGGGAGGGGCAGAGAGAGAGAGGGAAACACAGAATCCGAAGCAGGCTCCAAGCTCTGAGCTGTCAGCACAGAGCCCGACGTGGGGCTCAAACTCACAAACTGGGAGATCATGACCTGAGCCGAAGTCAGATACTTAACCGACTGAGCCAGCCAGGTGCCCCACCTTAGTCCTTGTTTTAACTGTTCCTCCCACTCTGTCCTATCACTTGAATTTTAAACTGAAAATGTTACCTACCCTTTGTCTCATGAACTTGTAAGAGGACACAGTTATAGGCACTACACAAACATCAACAATTGAGATTATCTATAAGAGAAGGTTATATGAATGAACCCTCTGGTAACTAAAGGCAGAAATAATGAAAACTAAAAATCACACACATGATGCAAGAGAAAAAAACACTCATTAAAATTTTTCTTTATGATTGAAAATGTTTCTACACTCTTAGGGCACTTATGTGTTACCTGAGGGTCTTTTTAATATGCATATTTTATTTAGTACTTCTGAGTATTCACAGGACCACCTACATAAGGTGTGAAATCCAGGGCAAAATGGAAATTCAGGGTCCCTTGCTGAAAAATGAGGAATTTCAAGATGGTGACAACACTACATTAAACCAAGCACACAATCCTTCTGAACATAAGTCATGTGTCACCTATCTTGGGCTGTGCATTTTTAACAAGCACCCAGGTGAGACTAATGCTGATGATCCAGGGACCATAATTTGCGTACAAACGGAGGGGATTAAGAACAGTTCCCCCCAGAATGTGCCACTTTGGCATGCAGATTATTTTGAGCTGAAGGCAACTGAGACCCTATGGTCTCCAGAGAAACTTTTGCCCCTCCCTGAACTACATAGAAAAAAAAATCTAAATTGGGGAGTCTTTCCTAGAATAAGGGTTATTAACAGAGATAAATTTGAACTGAGTGAGCCATCTGCATGGCAGGGCAGACATCTAATTACCAAATTTCTGTTCCTATTGCCCTGTGAAGTGCATTCCTTTTCTTTGAGGTCCCAGATCCCTACCAAATTCTCCTTAGTTCAGGATGACAGTCATTTTGCCTGACTGTCTTTGGAATTTCCATGTCTGTGTGGATTCCCTGTACCTACACTTTTAAGTTTGATTTTCTCCTGTTAATCTGTCTCTTGTCAATTTGCTTCTTAGTCCAGTTCAAAGGACCCTTGAAGGAAACCAGGAAATCTTTCTCCCTGAAAGAAAAACATCTAAATCTTCTAAATTGCCTGTCTTCCGTACTGGATTTATAATTCTGTGGGTTTATTGACTTTTGATTTTCCTTAAAATAAGATATTTAGCTGGTAAATTAACCAAGAAATTGGAACGCTAGGATCATCTCAGAGACAAATGTTTGTGTTTGTTTTTGCTGTAGGCTATTCAATAAATATTTGATAAATTCATCAATAATATGGTATAAGGACATATAAGAGATTTGTTCTTTTTTGCTCTTGAAGGGTAGCAGAATATGCCACCCCAAAATATGCCTCTTTGGCATAAGAATTATTTTGAGCTGATTAGTTTTGTGAGACTCCAGGCACAGGAGAAGCTCTGAGAACAGAATGGAAGATACCCTTTTGTAAGGAAAATTTACATTAAGAAGGAAGATTTACCAGGAAGAGAGTTACTGCCAAAGATAACTTTTTACCTAAGACACTCATCTACGTAATAAAGCGGCTTTGTTTATCAAACCTCTCTTCCTTTCACTGTCCAGTAAATTACCTCCCCCATACCTTTATGTGACTCTGGTATATACGTCATTAAAATTGTTTTGTTCTTGTTTGCTAATTAATCTGCCTTTCGTTACCAGGATGGTCCTAAACAAAATCCTAGAAAGGTAGAGGGAAAGTTGTTTCCTCCCCAATACCCTCTGTCCCTCCTTCCGTTCCTTCTTTTCTTCCTTCCCATCACTTCTTTTCTTTCCCCAATTCTGGACTTCAGATGACCTGCCTGAGCATTTTCTTCTTCCCCTACCCTCCGTTCCGCTCACATTAGTCTCTCCAGGAAGTTCATGCTACTGGCTCCCTTCTTGTTCGTGACTGTGGCACCTCAGCGGGTCATTCTGGTGACAGAAGTAGGTGAGTGACCTGTCTAAACTCTAGCAAGCAAAGGGTTTCGTTTCAAGTATCCTTAATTTTTGCAACCATTTTGTTATGGAAGTATTTCTAAACTGTATCATACAGAGACATTGCCTTTCAAACAGAAGATAAGATCCTAGCGTAAGATATGGCAGAACCCTTATAGGTATTGTGGTAGGTGAGGCTACTTGCTCCTACTTAGAGCGATCCAGCCCTCAGAAACACTGACTTCTTGTTTTCATGTTTTGTTTCCTGTTATTAAAAATTCTCCCCAAGTGGTCACCTCTAGCATCCCAGTCTGGTCAGATTGTTTGCCTAAAATAGTATTTTCACTGTCACACTTTGCATTTTTCAAGTGTGGTTTTGAAAGACCATACAGCCACGCTTATTATGATAATTTGGTGGCAAATTCTGTGGCAAATCAGTTATTTATGTAGACTGACTGTGGATGGGAGGAATTCACCATGAATAAAGAACTGAACTGTAAGCTTTGGTACACGGACTCTATAACATCAATTCTGGATAATCAGAGACCTTTTTTACTCCTGTATTCTTGGTGAAACAATCAGTGATTCAACTTGTTGTAGTGTTTTCACAAGTTAGCCAGTAAACTCCCCAATTTCAATTTGCATTTGGATTCCAACTGATCACTAGGTCTCTGTGGATAGTAATTAGTCTGCCATTTCCAAGTTTTTGAGGGTTTTTTTTTTTTGAACTGTGAAATAGCTTTAGTCCCTGCCATTAAAATGTTTCTAAGTTCATGTGCAATAAACCACTTTGCTATTCAACTGTTCAGAGGTCAGTCACTGTAGGGGCCAAGGTGACACATTTTGGTGTAGCCTGCCCTTGGCCTCTACATCACCCAGCATGTAGCTAATTTGATGCCTTTTCATTGTCACTGTATCCTTCCTATTTCACACACACACACACACACACACACACACACAGAAATAGACACGCACATATATACATATCACATTATGGAGAAATTGGAAAAGGGAAATGAACGAGGAATTCCTAAGGTGAGCAACTGGCAGGAGAGAAATGACATGCCAACAGTAGTGAAATAAAAACACAGCACAGAGTCCTGTTCCTTCTGAGCTTCTGTTTCCATCGGGGTTACTGAAGCATTTTCAACTAGAATACCAAAAATTTCAGAGAACAGAAAAGCTCTCCAGATTTATTTAGGCAAAACAAGCAAAACGTAACCCGTGACACAACAAAGCGCCTTTCGGGGGCCAAGGCAGAAGCAGGAGCTGAGGGAGGGGATGAGGAGGAGGGAGTTTGGTGTAGACGCCATTCTCTGTCCAAGACGCAAAAGCCAGAACCACGGGTGGAAAAAGATAATCTCAGTCCAAATACGTCGTCGGTGTTAAAGAGACTAAACATCCCTAACATTACCCGAGCTGAAAAGGAAACTTGGTACAGCTCCACTCACACGGGATGCATTTCCCTGGCACCATTTCTCTGTATAATTCTTAGAGTTTGTGGTCAGAGACTCTGTTCTCCAAATCCCTCTGCTTTCTTTCTTCTTGACCTCAGACACCTCCGGGCATGTGCATTGCAGGAAGAGAAAAATGGCTTGCGCAGAGGCCTACGATGGTACACAATTCCGTCATGAGTTCATCTTAAATCAACTGAGCGCAGCAGAAGAAATGTCTTCCCCAAACACTAGGAAACTACCGTCTTTATTTTTTCCTCATCCATGTAGCTTTGGGGCCACCAGATGGCGATGTTGCAGACCAGCGCTCAGAGCCTCTGGATGCAGGGGAAGCCTGAGAAATGACAGGAAATGTTCAAGCAAACCAGTGTGTTGGGGGGGTGTGACCCTAAGGGAAAAACAAACAAACCAAACGTAGTGCAAAGAACAACAGCAACTTAAAGGTGATAACTTTCCTCCTAAAATTCATTCAGAAACAGCAGGAAGCTCCTTAGCAGCTTCTATGGGATTCGATCAGTTTCCACCTTACCAGCCAGGTCACCGGTGAAAGGAAACACGTTTTCAGAGAGCCAAAGTGTACTTGATGACTCCAGAGCAGAGGCAAAATTCAGTGAAACCAGTGGCATCAGTCAAAACAGGCTCTCAAAAAGCTCACATCACCCCTTTCCTCTGTTTTATTCTGTGCTTTGATCTGACTTGGTCCTCCCAGCTACCTCTCATTGCAACCGGTCACCCAGTCTGGCAACACGGGAACATGCTCACATTTTAGAACGGAAGTATTGCAGAATTACCAATAACCACCCTGGTCAACCAAAGAGAGCTTCCATTGATTTCCTGTGTTGTAAATTGATCCAGATAACTTCTGTAGTTTAAGGGGCTCATTAACTCACTAATTTGAAATAATCTGAACATAAGCTGAGCTAAAGTTTTCTCTTGCCCTGTGTCCAGACTCATTTAACTCAATTTCTTGGAGCACACTGCTAAGAAGGCCAAAGCTCAATGTTCAATACCCACTTGATTTTACCGTTCCATTGACAAACTCCTGGCTCCCACGCTGACTAGGATTGGGGTCAGAATAAAATTAAGGAGTGGGAACAGAATAAGAGTGTGAAAGGAGAAATACAAATACGCTCTAATTGTTGGGGGAGGGGGAAAGACCTCAAATCCAATTTCTGGTTCGGGTGCAAAGCCACATAGAGTTAGCACAATTCACACTGTCTCTCCCATTGAATGCAGGTGTGTACGGTTCATTGACTATCTCTCTGAGGTCTCTAAATAGTAAATAGTAGCAGAAGCGTTAGGGAAGAAGACTAAAACTCAAAGTAGCACCAAATTGTCAGGGAGTTCCACGTTTTTCTTCCTCTTTCCCCCAGGGTGAAAGCATACTAGCATAAAACCTGGAGGTGGGCGCTGACCTGTGCATAGAGGGCACTTTGGAAGAAGCCTGAAAAATAAATAAAACTGTCCCTGTTTACAGATGACATGATTTGCTATGCAGAAAATCTCAAGAAATCTACAAAATGTTCCCAGAAATAATACCTGAGTTTAGCAAAGTCCTGGGATGTAATAAGGCAACCCACAAGAATCAGTTGTGTGTATATACAGTGACAATGAAGAGTTGAAAACAGAAATTAAAAAAAAAAAAAAACAAACACTGCTTACAATGGCTTTAAGAAATGTAAAACACTTAGATATAAATCCCACAAAACCTGTACTGCCTCTCTGTGCTCACACTGTAAAATGTGCATGGAAGAAATCAAAGAAGACCTTAAGTAAATGGAAAGACATACAGTGCTCCTGTATTAGAAGACAATACAGTAAAGACAGCAATTCTCAAGCTGATTTATAGGCAACTCAATTCCAACAGTGAAAAACAAGCAACCCAACTAAAAATGGGCAAAAAATTTGAACACTTTACCTAAGAGGATGTGCGTATAGTAAAACACACACACACACACACACACACACACACACACACGGATAATCAATATCACTAGCCATTAGCTATTGGGGAAATGCAAACTAAAATTTCATCTGCGACATCTATACTTTTATAACAATGACTAAAATATAACATACTGATAACGCCAAGTGCTGGTGCGGACACAGAGCAGATGGACCTCTCCCCCACTTCTAGTGGGGATGCCAAACAGTGCAGCCACTTTAGAAAATAGTTTGGTAGCTTTTATAAAGCTGCACCTACATTCAGCAGGGGACCCGGAAATCCTACTCCTGGGTATCACCTTACAGATATGTAAATTTGAGTTCACACAAAAAGTGATACATCAAATGCCTACAGCAGCTGTATTGATAATTGCCAAATCTGGAAAGAACCCAAGTGTCCTTCAGTGAGTGAGTGAATAAACAAACGATGGGTAATAGTATTCCACTCGGCAAGAGAAAGGAAAAATTAGGGGCACCTGGGTGGTTCGGTCAGTTGAGAGTCTGACTCAGGTCATGATCTCATGGTTCGGGAAATTGAGCCCCCTGTCGGGGTCCTCACTGACTGTGTGGAGCCTGCTTAGGATTCTCTCTCTCTGCCCCTTCCCCGCATGCATGCCTACTCCCTCTCTCTCTCTTTCTCAAAATAAGTAATAAACAAACTTAAAAAAAAAGAGAAAAACTACCGATACCCAACGGCAATTTGGGTGAATCTCAAAGGCATTATGTGGAGTGAAAGAAGCCAGTCTCAAAAGATCATATAATAATCATAATTCCATGTATATGATATTCTCAAAAGACTCTATAGTAATGGAGGGTTTATCAGTGTTTGCCAAGAGCCAGGGGTATGGGGAGTCTACAAAGACCTTGCACAAGGGAGTCTTTTGGGAACATGAGGGTATTTTGCGACCTGTGGCTATTATAATCTCCTTACCTGTCCTTTGCACCTGCTTTGGCTCCCGGGCTTAGGAACCCTTGCCTGGATGATTTTAATAGCATTATACACTGGTCATTGTGTGTCACAGTTATACACTGTGACCATTGTGTGGGTCACAGCCAAAAGAACCACACATATGTTTCTAAAACTCAACCTGATTTATATTACTTCATTACTTAAACTTTTTAAATAGATAAGATAGGGGCCAGCCTATTTAGCAGAACATTCAGGACCCATTAAAATTAAAACTCCATCTTCCTTTCCAATATCACTTTCTGCTAGAAACCTATTTGTTATTCTCTGAACAGACTCCAGTTTTATCATCATCTTTACTTATGCTATTCTTTCTGCCAACAAGAACCTTTCTTCATTCTGCCACCTGACGAAACACTACTTGGCTGCAAGATCTAACTCAAATATTACTCCTTTAATAGAGACTTTCTCATCACCTACTATTGGAAAGAATTAAGTAACTTAGGTATGCAACGTGTCCATCACAGGGAGTAGCTTTTATAGGTACTCAATAAATCCTAGCTACTGTTAAACCATCTCTCGCTCTCTCATAGTATTTCCTCACATTTTCTTACAGCTCTCTCCCCTGTGTGGTAGGTAGCTATATATGTCTGTTTCCCTCGCTGAAATAAGACCTTTTTGAGGAAAGAAATTAAGCACGACTTATTTTGACAGTGTTTATTGTCGAGCCCAGCATGTAGTAAGTGGTCAGTAAATGTTGAGGGAAGAAAAGGAAGCAAGGGAAGGAAAAGAGGAAGAAAAGAATTAAGAGAGATCGCTAGCCAGGAGGTGGGTTTTCTCCCAATGATGCAGAAAGACTGAGCCTACAATTAGCAGGAAAGGTTTCCCCAGAACACATTGGCAATGTCTTTAATGACTCTTCATCTTTTACTTTATCAATGCCAGGGAAGTGGGTAAAGATAATCTTCTTATGATTACAAGGAGCTGTAAGCTGCCAATAGATGTTTCACCAGCTAACCTCCTCTTAGCATCTGCCAGGAATTTAAGTGAAAACAAATCCATGGCTCACCGTACCAGCCTCTCTGTTTCCTGGTCTGGTTTGCAAGCTAATTGGGTGGATAATACAACCTTTGGGGAAATTTTTCAGTATATTCTGTGATTCCTTTGCACACACGAAATTAGTGACGATAACTATTAGTATTAATAATTATTAATACGATAATAGGATTCAATGTGCACCTACTATGTACACAGGCACAGTGCTTGGTGTTGTCTACAAGTTGATCAGAGGTAAAGAAAATCTGGACACAATTTATGTTTACGTGGGTGTTGAGCCATTTTCTTTTTTACTAGTGAACACAAACACACTAGCAATTCTTGATCCAAAGTTCAGGAGAAGCAGTGTCTTAGGGAAGGAAAGCAGTATGCCTGGAGAAAATAGACTTGTAGGCTCTGATTTGTTGTATGACACCATCTAATAGCTCTCTAGATCAGAGCCGCAATGTCCTAATCTATAAAATGAGGGCTTTGATCTAGAACAGTGCTCCCCAGACTTGAATGTGCACATGAATCACTCGGGGATCTCATTAAAAGGCATGATCTTACTCGGAGGTCCGAGGTAGAAATTCCACATCCCTAGCCAGCTTCCTGGTGACGGCAAGGCTACTGTTCCTCGGAATACATTTTCAGTAGCGAGAATCTAGACGATCTCAGAGGTAACATTAAGTTCTAAAGTCCTAAACCAAGGAAGACATTGTCTGCAGGCCACATGGAGGTCTCTGGCTTACGATTTCAGGAGTTCTACCCACCGCAGGAGCTATGAATGACAGGTGTCTCTCCTTCAGTATCCCTTGAGTCATGCGGGGATATGCTCCTATCCAACCTTCAAGAAGAAAAGCCATTGAAGAGAAAACAGGAGTGTGAATGCCGTAGACCCTCCAAATCCAGTGAGTCCCATAGGCACATTCCCCGCCACGAAAATTTGGAACACATTGCAAAAGCCCTATTTAATTCTAAAATCCTCTCTTTCCCTCCTGCCCCCACCCACGCTGCCACACAACCCAATATTTTTTGAAAAAGCCCTGTGAGGCAAACCAGAGCTCAGAGCAAGGCTGGGGGGGGGGGGGGGGGGGATTATCAACGCAAATGGCTTCAACCCGGTTTTTTTTTTTTTTTTTTTTTTTTACTTTCCTTCAAAGATCTTGGCCTATTCTTTCATTTCATGGACTAGACCTCATTAAGAAAGAAGAACTTCTAAGCACTACACTCTTCCAACTGCCAAAGCAGTGACTTTCCAAGTTGCATTGTAACACCAACTTTAGAAAGAAGGAAGCACAGGAGTAAAAAAGTACAATAAGGAGAATAAAACTGGATTAAAGAACATTCCTGAATGATCAATCCAGTCATGCCGGCCTATGACACATCCTAGGAATTAATTAGAAACCAGTTAATCTCTAATCTAAGAAAATAATATAGCATATCTTGCTTTAATATGTTTGAGTTTCGACTGACATTTCATTTCTTCAAGAGGATGTATATATTTTTTTGTTCTTTCCTGTCAAGAGCCGTTGGCAAAGCTGTGTGTAATCAACGTGTTCATTCTGTCTGGCAAAGACTATTAGACGTTAAGACAGGGAGACGTACATTGCCTTTGTCATGGATTTGGATATACAGCATATGGATATACAGCCGTGAAACAGGAAGTTTTTAATGAGACACCTCAGCCCCCAAATGTAACCTGTTTGAATACCGTTCAAACTCTAACGCCCCCAGTGCTCTCTGCTGGCATTTGCAAGGGGGACGGAAGTAGGCAACAGTCAATTGTCTTCCTGAGTCTGCAAATACCTTTCCCATGTGAGGTGCCTCCATTTCCCCCTCTGGAAAATGGTGATGGAAATGACCTACCTTATTTAATCAGTGTTTATAATACTTGATTAGCCCCTCAGGCCACAGCAGCGAGGTTAGGCTAAGAATGGAAAGTTCTGTGCATGGGGCTTTTACCTTTGCTGCTTCTGGGAGAGATTCAGCCTGCTCCAGCACAGCTGACAAGAGCAAAGTGATTTTCAGCCCCATCCGGCCTAGGTGGATGGAAAATACACAACTGTGAGAGGGAGTTAAAAATGAGGCACAGTTCAACTGGGCTCCTAGGAGAGCCTAAAATGGAAAATGGGCCAAACAAAATAATGTATATTTTTAACTTATAAATAGGCCAGCAAAACTGTATTCAGTCTTTAGAAAGTGCTCTGATAATAATCTGGCCACTAATATCTTCCTTTGCCTGGCCATCCCACATTTCTTAATACATTTGACTTTACTACATGAAGGAAATAATAGGAGGCTTTGTTAGCTGATGATTCTACAATCAAAAGGAATTAAAGAATATAAGTAATTACTTGGATGGTTTAAATTATCGTGGCTATTTTAACTCTAATTGCATGGGTATTTCAGGAAGGGTTTTATGCACCACCTTGCCCCCTACTTCCCAATAAAAATTATCTGGGTAAATATTGCTGCTCCCCTAAACACTTTTTGTGTGGGCAAATTAAGTCCTCAGTTTTCTCACTGGGAAATTAAGTATTAAATCTTTCCAGCACCTAGATTCTATGACAAACTTTACATTGTAAATCATAACCCTGTTTTTAGATATTTACAAACCAAAAATTCATTCATTTACTTTTTTCTTTTTTTTTTTCAAGAAACAGCTCATGAGCATCCGTTCTTTGCCAGGCACTGTTCTCTGTGTATGAGGGTGACCACAACCAAATAGTTCAGTGGTAAAGACAAGAAGTCAAATAATCAAACAAATAAATCCTACTTAACCACTGTATTAAGTGTCAGTTCTATGAAAGGTTAAGATTGGGGGACTTAATCTGTCCTGTGAAAGTGACATTTCACCTGAGCACTGACAGATAACAAGAGGCAACTGGGTGAAGGGTGTAGTAAAGGATTGCAATCAGAGAGAATGGCATGCACAAATGCCCTGGGGTAGGAGCAAGCACAGTGTATTTTTTTTTTAAGTTTATGTATTCATTGTGAGAGAGACAGAGACAGCACAAGTGGGGGAGGGGCAGAGAGAGAGACAGAGACAGAGAGAGGGAGAGAGAGAATCCCAAGCAGGCTCTGCACTGCTAGTGCAGAGCCCTTTGTGGGGCTCAAACCTACGAACCACGAGACCATGACCTGAGCCAAGAGTCGGACGCTTAACCAACTGAGTCTTGGATGAAACCAAGAGTCAGACGCTTGACCAACTGACCCACCCAGGTGCCCCACAAACACAGTGTATTAAAATAAGTGATATGTGACTGGAATCAAGTTGCATGTAGCATAAACTGTACAAACAATGGATGCCGTAGAACATGAGAGAAAGTGTGGTTCCATTCAGGAGATGTGGTCAGAGAAAGCTTTCTAGGCAAAATATGACTTGGAGCTCAACTTTTAAGAAAGTGAAGGTTTTAGAAAGGAAACTACTACATATTTCTGGCAACTGGCACAGCAAAAACAAGGGCATGAAAGAATGAAAGCATAAAACAGATTATTTCTTTTTTATTGACTTGCTTTCAATGTATGTATATGTGACCTGGTTTATTTGAAAATCAAAGAAATATGTTGCCATACTTTGAAATTGAATTCTTACAGAGAGGGGACCTAATATGAAAAGGATTAATCCTTCGCACACAAAAATTAACTCAAAATAGATTACAGACTTAAATGTAAAAGGTAAAACTAGAAAACTCTCAGAAAAAAACATAGGATAAGATTTTCAGGACTTAGGGCTGGGCAAAGAGTCCTTAAACCTGACACCAAAAGCACAATCTGTTAAAAAAAAAAATGCTTGATACATTGAACCTCATCAAAATTAAAATTTTTGTTCTGCAAAAGCCCATGTGAAAAGTATGAAAAGACAAGCTAGAGACTGAGAGAGCATATTTGCAAACCAAATATCTGACAGAGGACTTGGATCTAGAATATGTAAAAAACTCTCAAAATTCAACAGTTACAAAAATGCAATTAGAAAATGAGCAAAAGACAGGAAGAGACATTTTGCTGAAGAAGATATACACGGAGGGTTGCTTTACATATTAGCCACCAAAAAAATGCAAGCGAAAAACCTTGGTGAAATATCACTCTACACCTACCAGAATGGCTTAAACAAAAAAAGGGACCACACCAAATATAGGCAAGGATGTAGAGCAATGGGATCACTTCATTGCTGGTGAGAACGTACGATGGTACGGCCATTGTAGGAAACAGTTCGATAGGTTTTATAAAATTAAATATTCAATGACTATACGATCCATCACTTGCCTTCTTGAGAATTTGTCCCAGAGAAATAAAAACATATTCACACAAAAACCTGTGCATGACTGTTCTCACCAGCTCTATTGATAACATCCCAAAACCGGAAATACCCCAGATGTCCTTTAACCAGTGAGTGTGTCACCAGCTAGACCCCAAGACCTGACATTTACTGCCCACCTGCTTGTACTCACTAAACTTTGTGTTACATTTCTCCTTAAGCTCTTCTTTCTGACAAAAAGCTTTATCTTTAAACTCAGGAAAATGAAATCAGAAACCACCCTTCAGAGGATGATGGCTTCCCGGAGAAGACCTCTCATCCACACAGACCATCTAGACCTTTTGAGCTAACCCCCTGACTGGTGCCTGTGCAGATGGACCATGGAGTGGCCTCTGGAATGACCTACAGTTATCTTTACCTCATCATAATACTAAAACCTGCACTCAAGAAGGACACTCAGCCTCATTTACATGACATGTAATATATGCATAAGCATGTTTCCTTAGGACACAGGAGAGGCCTTATGCTTGCCTCTGCATATGATGACAAGGCTTCCCTATTTAAATAGTCATCCCAACCCTAAACAAAAGTAACCCATTTACCCTCTCTTGAGGAGTCACAGCTTTGGAAGCCTTTCCCCATCCATGATCCCCTTATTTTCTGCAAATAAAAGTTTTCTTTGTGTGACTACTCACCCTGGCACAGCTTCTGACTTAACCAAGGAGTGAACTCATGTTAGTTTGGTTATAAGTGGTCAAAGTGGGACACATACCTAGCATGCAGTCCTATCCAGAAATGAAAATTAACCAATGATTAGTATATACAGCCACTTGATGAATACCTGGGATTGTATTGAGTAGAAAAAAAGCCAAAGGTTATATGCTGTATAATTCCATTTATATAACATTATAACATTTGGGGGGAAAAATTTTATACACGGAGAACATATTAGTGCCTGCCAGAAGTTAAGGATATTGAACATCCTCTATACAAAAAAAAAAAAAAAAAAAAAAAAAAAAAAGGATATTTGCCATCTAGAATATTATCTTCCCTTAGAACATTTTCTTCCAACAGGTAACTAGGGAAGTAGCAATCCCAAACCACCTTAACCCAATAAAAGATTTATATGATTAAAGCTAGGCATCCATCCATGCAAGATCTGATTCATTTAGGATTTACCCTTGCTCCTAACATATTTCCCTCTGTCTTCACCCAAGCATAAGAGATTCATCAAGGCCCTTGTACTTGTGGGCTGTGAACTCAAATATGTGTTCCCAAGTCATTCGAATTGGCTAAAGCTTGGCTCAGCTCTGCTTCCTAAGCCCATAGATGCCCCTCTAGTTAAAAGCTTACCCCTCTCTAGGCTTTCTTCTTAGGAAATTTTGTCTTCATACTTCATTGCCTTAATTCTCAGTACTTCAAACAGATTCTCTTTTCCAGATTTTCTGTTTTTTTTCCCATTGGGTCTAAGCTATTTAGCTGCCATTAGTAGAAGAGGAAGTCTCAGTTGCCTTTTTATGTTGATTTTTATGTAACTTATCTCACATTGCCTCTGGAGACTTCCACTCGGGCCATCAGTGCTTCCTCGACAATACAAAATTTTTACTCCCGATCCTTGCCCTGGTGACATCTCAGAATTCTTTGTCCTCACATATCTTGACCTTATATGCATCCGATTCGATTGGAACTTTTTCTGGTTGTGGTCATATCATACGACCACCACTTTCATTCAAATGTTTGAAGGCATCTGCTGTGTTATCTCTCAGCACCCAGAGTTCCTGATGAGAACACAGCTTTATTGGATCTGAGGCATTTCCTTTCTCTGCTTCTCTTTCCTGTGCCTGTTTGCATGTTTCTCTTCCTCCTCCTTTTCCATATCCTATTTTGTTCCTCCTTCCCTTCTACTCCTTCTTACTCTACCTTCTCCTTTGTTTATAAGTACTTCCCTTCTGTTTCTCCATGTTGAATTTACTATTTTTTAAAGTTTATTTATTTATTTTGAGAGAGAGAGAGACAGAGAGACAGCGCACGTGTGTGCACAAGTTGGGGGGGGGGGCAAGAGGTGAAGAGAGAGAGAATCCCAAGCAGGTTCCACGTTGCCAGGGCAGAGCCCGACATGGGGTTCGATCTCACAAACCGCGAGATCATGACCTGAGCCTAAATTAAGAGTGGGTAGCCCAACCCACTGTGCCACCCAGGCGCCCCTCCATGGTGCATTTACTATTGTGTGGATGCTAGATGTTCATTACTAGTGGTCTATATTCTTACTCTTGTTTTCCAAAATTTTACCTTTATGGTCTCTCATAATAAATTCTGAGCAGCATTCTCAATTTTTAAGTTTTATCCCTACTATCATATTTGTATGCATGTATTTCAGCAATCATATTCTTGATTTTTCCCTTTAATTTTTCATAGTTTCTTCTTATTATCTCACTATTCCATTCTTGTAGTATTATGTGCTTATTTTAGAAATGAAGTAACCTCTTTTACTTAAGAATGTTCATTTTTGTATGTATCTCTATGTGGTGTTTTAAAAACATTTCTACAAAATCTTTTCAATCCATGCCTCAAATGATACAGACTAATTCCCCTCCCCTCAAGTGTGTGCTGAATTTAATGACTCACTTCTAACGAATGGAATATGGCAGAAGTTGTCACCAGTAAAATGCCAAATTGAACAGTTTGCAATCTAGAAGTACAAATGTATATATCCTCCGATCTCATTTATCTGCTTTAATAAGTTATGGAGTAACTTCTCCATAACAATGCTTACGAATATTTCCAACTTAAATACAAGTTGAAATATTTTAGAAAAATGACATTTAAAAACAGAGGAGCAAGTTACTCGGATAGTGAGTTTAAATTACACAAGCTACTAGAGGTAGCTTTTATGCAATCAGGCAGGTTAAGCCTTTCTTTTCCAGCAAAGCAAAATTTTCCATAAAGGAGGAGGCAGAAAATACGTAAGATATGCGGGGGCACCTGGGTGGTTCAGCCGATTAGACGTCCGACTCTTGATTTCAGCTCCAGTCATGATCTCGGAGTTTGTGGGATAGATCCCTGCATAGCGGTCTGTGCTGATAGCACAGAGCCTGGTTGGGGTTCTCTCTCCCTCTCTCTCTGCCCCTCCTCTGCTCATGCTTTCTCTCTCTCTCTCTTTCAAAATAAATAAATAAAAAGTCAAAACTAAACTAAACTAAACTAAAGTAAACTAAACTAAACTAAAATGCCAATTAAAAAAAATACAAATAAACAAATAAATAAATACCATATTCAATTAGTGGGATATGTGATTCCGAGCAGACGGCCAGATTGCTGGCTGAAGCTGCGATAACCCGGACCTAATGGTAAATGTGCCAGCAGAAGTCACAAAATTTGGTTCACCGTCTATCATGAGGTTATAGTAATCCTTGCTACCTTAGTGGTTCAAATTACTAGTTCCTGAATGTGTGGATATTAACTCACAAGTTTTTGTTCTGTTTCATTTTAGTAGTTGCCTGTGTCAGGCACTGAGCAAGGTGCTGGAGATAAAACGGCAGGCAAAAAAATAGACTTGGGGTCTGTTCTGAAACTTATTTTCATGAGAGAAATAGAAACATTAATCAAACAGTCACATCAATAATTATTACACTCAGTCAGCATTTCCCAAACTTTGGAACACAGAATTTATTAAAAATGAAAATGTTTTGATGCAACACCAATAAAAGATCATAAGATATAATGTGCAAATGAATGAAAGTAGACAGCAAGAAGTGGTACCAGAGATTACTTAATTACTGTGAGGGGTGCTAAAAAAATTGATTCATGTGGGGTTTTTATTCTATAATAGGAAAAAAACCAAATTATAGAGAGAAAATATTTTATTAGAAACAAGAATAAACAAGATAACAAAATATCACAATGCATGTAAAAAAATAAGATGAAATATACAAGATAGACCAGCAAAACCAAAATAGACCACATACATCAATATGATAGTTTGTAAATGCTGCCTATGCATCAGTGCACAAGCTGAATGTCATTTCTACATGCATCAGGTGATCAATCATGCGATATCTTGGCATTCTTCCTGACTGCACCCCACTTCTTAAAAGGCAGATGATAGCAGAGTAAAGCAAACAAGGATCTAAATGTCCTTAACACTTTTTCTTACATATATATGTGTGTGTGTGTGTGTGTGTGTGTGTGTGTATGTATATCTTAAAGATATATCTATATATCTATATATAATATATACTATATATATCTATTATATATATAATAGATATATATCTATATATATATTTATATATATATAATATATATATCTATATATATTTCTTAAATACCTTTTAAAAAGTTTATTTTGAGAGAAAGAAAGAGAGCACAAGCGGGGGATGGGGGGAGGGGAAGAGAGAGAAGGAAAGAGAGAATCCCAAGCAGGGTCTACACTTTCAGCCCAGAGCCTGACGCAGGGCTTCATCTCAAGAATCATGAGATCATGACCTGAGCCGAGATCAAGAGTTGGATGTTTAACCAGCCAAGCCCTCCAGGCGCCCCTATATTTTAAGTACTTTTTATAAGAAAACCTATTCCACGCATCGCTATCTTTTTTCATGGGTGCTCCCTCTCACCCAAGTAGTATTTTTGTTTTTGTTTTTTTGTTTTTTTTTTCCCAGACACTCTGTTTAAGTACAAATGGGGAAATCTCTGGAGGAACATATTTTAACTCTTTATAGAATCACGAGATAATAAAAAGTTAGAAAAATGGACCTCAGAGATAATTTTAGTTAAAATCATCATAATACAAAAGAGGAAATCCAATGTTTTCAGAAAATCGCAGTATTTTGGAGGTTAAAAATATCATAAAAGATATCTAAATGGACCTTCTATGGGAATGATGACATAGTACATAATTCTTAGTCAGCAGTCAGTGTCTGCCTTGAAGTTTTCACTGATACATTCATCCCCCATTTGTTTATTCAGTAAAGTATTAATGGACAATTTTTGTTGTGTTAGAGATAATTACAAAGCTTCAGAAAGCATGATCTGGGAGGCCCTCAAACCACTTACAGTTTAATAAGGGGTCATAACAGCAATGAGGTCGTGCTTGACTTATGCTTCAATAGAGGAAAAACATGAAATACTACAGAACTTCAAATCAGTTAAAAATTAGAGACTCAGCATTCAATCTCAAGTTTATAAAAATATGTTAGTTTTTCATGTGCAATGTTTGGAATACAGAAGGAAAGCATTCTAAGTGGAAGAACTCATGTTAATAGAGGCACGTAGGTAACCAGCCACTGATACGTCTGGCTGGGGTACATCTAATGTCTTCTTTATTGAAGTCTGTATTTTTTCCTTTCAACCAAGATAATGAACGTATCTGTGGACCCCAATTGTTTTCTTTTGCTCCCTTATAATTCCTCCCTCCCCTTCTACCCTCACACTAACAGTAGGCAACCACTGATCTGCATTCAATCATATATCTTAGTTTACATTTTCTAAAATTTTATATATGTGAAATCACAAAGTGCGTACTCTGATTTTGCCTGGATTCTTTCACTCAGCATCATTATATTAAGATTTATATATGCAGCTACATGTATCAGTAGTTCATTCTGTTTTGTTGCTGAATAGTAGTCCATTATATGGATATACCACAATTTGTTTATTCATTTATTGATGGACATTTAGTTTATTTCCAGTTTGGGGCAGTTACAAATACACCTGCTATAGCAAATTCTGTACCAGTCGTTGCATAAATATATGTTTTTATTTTTGTTACATCCATCAGTAGGAGGGGAAAGATTGAGTTGGATAATAGATGTATGTTTACTTTTTTTAAATGTTTATTTTTGAGAGACAGAGAAAGACAGAGCACGAGCTGGGGAGGGGCAGAGAGAGGGAGACACAGAATCCTAAGCAGTTTCCAGGCTCAGAACTGTCAGCACAAAGCCTGGCATGAGGCTTGAACCCACAAACCATGAGATCATGACCTGAGCCGAAGTAGGACGTTTAACCGACTGAGCCACCCGGGGGCCCCTAGATATATGCTTACCTTTTTAGAGAAACTTTCAAACTCTTTTCGAAAACTCTTAGTCATATCATTTCCTATCCCTGCCAGTAATATATGAATATTCTGGTTTTTCACATTCATCCAAATATTTGATATAGTCAGTCTTTAATTTTGGATATTCTACTACATGTGCAGTGATATCTCACGGTTTGATTTGCTTTTCCCTAATGGCTAATGAAGTTGGTCATGTTTTCCTGTGCTCTTTTCTCACTTATAGAATCTCTTACCTGTTTTATTACTGGGTTGTTACTGATTTTTCTTATCAACTTTGAGAGTTCTTTACATATTATAAACGACACAGGTCCTTCATCAAACATGTGGTTTGCCAGAATTTTCTCCTAGTCTGTGACTTGTCTTCTCATTTTCCTAACAGAATCATTTAAAAGGCATTAAGTTCCTAATTTTAATGAAGTTCAGGGTGTTAAGGTTTTTTCATGGATTGTGCTCTCTGTGTTGAGACGTGTTTTATGGCCTAAAGCAGGGGTCAATAAATTTTTTTCTGTAAAAGTTCAAATCATTTAGACTTTGAGGCCATACGGTCTCTGTCATAAATACCTAGCTCTACAGTTGTTGTGTTCTCACAAAACTCTGTATTTATTAAAATATAGAAGGGAGGGCGCCTGGGTGGCGCAGTCGGTTAAGCGTCCGACTTCAGCCAGGTCACGATCTCGAGGTCCGTGAGTTCGAGCCCCCGCGTCAGGCTCTGGGCTGATGGCTCGGAGCCTGGAGCCTGTTTCCGATTCTGTGTCTCCCTCTCTCTCTGCCCCTCCCCCGTTCATGCTCTGTCTCTCTCTGTCCCAAAAATAAATAAAAAAATAAAATAAAAAAAATAAAAAAAAATAAAAATAAAATATAGAAGGGGCTATATTTAGCCTGTGAGCCACAGTTTGCTGACTGCCCGCCTAGAGGACCGCCTATCTTGGTAAAGTTCCATGTACAGTTAAAAGAATGTGTATTTTGCTGTCGTGAGAATTGTTCTCTAAATGCAATTAGATCAAGTTAGTTGATAGTGTTAAGTCTTCTATAGTCAGGGAGCCTTATAATTATTAATTTGGCCGTTTCCTTTATCAGTTCTCCTTCATGCACAGGCACACCTTGGAGATACTGAAGGTTCAGTTCTAGACCACGACAATAAAGCAAACAGCAACAAAAAACATGTCAAATAAGTGTTTGGGTTCCCCAGCACATATAAAAGTTACGTTTACGCCATAGTGTAGTCTATTAAGTGTGCAATAGCATTATGTCTATAAGGACAATGTACATACCTAAATTTTAAAAATCCTTTACTGCCAAGAAAGGCTAGCCATCATCTGAACTTCCAGTGAGTCATAATTTGTTTCCTGGTGGAAGATGCCTCTTCAGTGTCATGGTTGCTGACTGATCCGGGTGGTGGTTGCTGGAGGTGGGGCAGGTCTGGCAATTTCCTAAAATAAGAAAGCAAGGAACTCTGCCACATAGATTAACTCTCTTTGTCTTCTCGTGAACGGTTTCCCTGTAGCACGTGATGCTGGCTGATGGCATTTTCCCCACAGTTAGAACATTTTTTTTTTTTTTCAAAACTGGAGTGAATTCTCTCAAACCCGCCACTGGCTTATCACATAAGTCCATGCAATATTCGAAATCCTTTGTCGTCACTTCAGCAATCTTCACAGCGTCTTCACCAGGAGGAGATTCTATTTCAAGAAAATGCTGACCACCATAACAAATACAACAACAACAAAAAAGCTTGAAGTATCGTGAGAGTTACCAAAATGCAGCCCAGAGACCCAAAGCGAGCAAATGCCCTTGGGAAAAACGGTGCCAACAGACTTGCCTGACACAGGGTTGACACAGAATTCCCATTTGTTAAAAAAAAGAAAAAAAATTTTTTTAATGAATATCTGAAGCGGAATAAAGCAAAGCACAATAAATGGGGGAAGGCTGTATTTTAGAACTGTTAACTGGGTAAAAAACTGCTTAGGATTATGTTCTCTGCTAAATCGACATCTTTATCATTATGAAATGACCCCCTTAGTCCCTGGTAATAATCTCTGCTCTAAAATCTGCTTTGTTGGACATTATTTGTGCTAATGAATTATCCTTTTATGGGGCGCCTGGGTGGCTTAGTCGGTTGAGCGTCCGACTTCAGCTCAGGTCACGATCTCACAGTCCGTGAATTTGAGCCCCGCGTCGGGCTCTGTGCTGACAGCTCAGAGCCTGAAGCCTTCTTCGGATTCTGTGTCTCCTTCTCTCTCTGCCCCTCCCCTGCCCATGCTTTATCTCTCTCTCTCTGTCAAGAATAAATAAACATTAAAAAAAAAAAAAAAAAAAAAAAAGACAGAGGCACCTGGGTGGTTCAGTTGGCTAGGTGACAGCTCTTGGTTTTGGCTCAGGTCACGATCTCACAGTCCGTGAATTTGAGCCCCATGTCGGGCTCTGTGCTGACCGCTCAGACCCTGGAGTCTGCCTCAGATTCTGTGTCTCCCTCTCTCTCTCTGCCCCTCCCCTGCTCATGCTCTGTCTCTCTCTGTCTCAAAAATAAATAAAAACATTAAAAAAAAATAGATCTTTTTATGATTCCATTTTTTTTTTATTTTTAGCTACAACTTTTCACTGTATTCTATTTGCTGTTTCTGATATACATCTTTAACTTATCAGTCCACCCTCAAGTGATACTATTTCATGTAAGCCTACAGTTTACTTCCACCTGTAGTCATTCTACACTTATGCTACTCTTGTTACGTATTTTCTTTCTACGTGTGTTATAAACTTCACAACGCATTGTCACTGTCTTTGGTATAGGCCCTCAATTATCTTTTATACAGATCTAAATAATTAAAAGTTTTCATATTTACTCATATAATTCCCGTTTTCAGCAATCTTCTCTGTTTTTCATAGTTACAGATTTCTAGCACCCATTTCTCCTTCCTTTACCATTTCTTACAAATCACGTCTGCTAGTAATGAATTCTTTCAGCTTTTGTATGCCTGAGAATGTTGCTGTTTTACCTCAATTTTTGAAAACGAATAGCGTAGGGTGAAGAATTCGAAGTTGAAAGTTTTTGTAATGTTTTGCTTTCCTTTTTATTGCCTTAAAGATGTTCCGCTGTCTGGGGGCGCCTGGGTGGCTCAGTCGGTTGAGCGTCTGACTTCGGCTCAGGTCATGATCTCATGGTCAGTGGGTCCAAGCCCCCCATCAGGCTCTGTGCTGCCAGCTCAGAGCCAGAGCCTGCTTTGGATTCTGTGTCTCCCTCTCTCTCTGTCCCTCCCCCACTCATGCTCTGTCTCTCTCTCTCTCTGTGTCAAAAATAAACATTAAAAAAAAAAAAGATGTTCTACTGTCTGGCCTGTGTTGTTCCTCATGAGGAATCTGCTATCCTACTCTTCTTACTCTTTAAGTAACGTGTCCTTTTTTTGTCTGACCATTTTTAAGATTTTCTAGTTATCACTGATTTTATGCAAAGTGATTCTTATATAACTAGTGTACCTTCATGAATCATGTGCTTGGGATTCACTGAGTTTCTCAGATCTGTGAGTTTCGAGTTCCATCGAATTTGGGAAAAAAATTTATCAATATGTTTCTGGCTTCCTTGGCTTCTCTGAACTCCCTATCCCATCTCCTTAACTCGGGGAGACTCCGGGCTCTTTTGTGGGTTCCTTCTTCTGGTACCACATTCTGGAAACCCTTTCCAGGCAGTGAGGTGGGAAAATCATAGTCTCACCTCAATGGATTTTTATCCCTTAAGGATCACTGTCCTTTATCACCTGATATCCAGTGTTTTAAGAAACATTTTATATAATATTTTGTTCATTTCCTATGTTATTTCAGGTGGGAGAGGAAATGCAATCCTTATTACTCCATTTTACCCAGAAGCTGAAGTGCATACTTGTAGGTTTGTAAGTCTCCCCTTTTTATGACTGGTTTTAAATTTTATTACATTATGATTGGAGAAGATCATCTGTATGCATTGAACTTTTGAAATTTTCTTTTTAAAAAATGTTTTGATGTTTACTTATTTATTTTGAGAGAGACAGAGAACATGCACACGAACAAGGGAGAGGCAGAGAAAAAGGAAAAGAGAGAATCCCAAGCAGGCTCCACACTGTCAGGTGGAGGCCCATGTGCTCCTCAAGCCCATGAACCATGAAATCATGACCTGAGTCGAAATCAAGAGCCTGACGCGTAACCAACCGAGCCACCCAGGTGCCCCTCTGAGACTTCTTTTCAGGTATAACACAGGATGCATGTTTATAAATATTACATGTATACTTGAAAAAGCATATCTTTTATGTTTGTCGGGTCTAAAATTCCATATATAGTTGCATGAGCAAACTATATATAAAAAGTTTATTGTTTATGTGTTTAAAGTATTTTCTCATGTTTTGTTCCTCTGTTCTATCAGTTTCTGAAAGGAATATGTTCAAACTCAATCTGAAATTTTTGTTTCATCAATTTCCCATTTCAGTTCTGATAGCTGTTCTTTAATATATTTAGAGAATGTATGGATAAGTCCATATGAGTTTGTGCTGAATATTCTTACTTTTTTATAGTTAATTTTAGCAGCATGAGATGTCATTCTTTGTTCTTTATAATATTATGGTCTTAATTCTGGCTTTCAAATAGTAAGATTCATCATATAGCCTTTTTATGGCTCATATTTATCTACTGTATCTTTCTTATCCATTTATTTCCAACATTTATTAGTCTATTTTAAATGTACCCCTTTTGGATAATATAATATTAGCTCTTTTGAAAAATATTTACCATAACATTAGAAAACATGGGAATATGTATAACAGTAGATATTCAATATCCTGTCACAGAAAATGTAAAATGTTATGGAGATAAAATAAGGAATACTTAAATAAATACAGGCATATACTGTGTCCAAGTGTTGACAGATTTAATACTATAAAGATATCAATTCTACCAAATTGATCTATACATTAAATGCAATTCTAATAAAAAATCTCCCGAAGCTATTTTATAGAAATATATAAGCTGATTCTAAAATTAACTTGGAAATGCAGAACAATAAGAAGAACTAAGGTATTTGCCTTAGTCTGTTCAGACTGCTATAACAAAACACCATAGACTGGGTAACTCATAAAATTTTTTTTTAATGTTTATTTTATTATTTTTGAGACAGAGAGAGACAGAGCATGAACGGGGGAGGGGCAGAGAGAGAGGGAGACACAGAATCGGAAGCAGGCTCCAGGCTCTGAGCCATCAGCCCAGAGCCCCACGGGGGGCTTGAACTCATGGACCGTGAGATTGTGACCTGAGCTGAAGTCGGACGCTCAACCGACTGAGCCACCCAGGTGCCCCGACTGGGTAACTTATAAAATACACATTTGTTTCTCCCAATTCTGGAGTCTGGGAAGTCCATGGTCAAGGCAACCTCAGATTTGGTGGCTGGTGAGGACTTGCTCTCTGGCTTAGAGATTGTCTTGTTGCTGTGTCTTCGCATGGCATAAGAGTCCCTGAAGTCTCTTTTTTATTTTTTTTAAAGACTTTATTTATTTATTTATTTATTTATTTATTTATCTAATTGGGGGGGGGGGGCGTGCATCTATAAGTAGGGGAAGGATGGAGGGAGAAGGAGAGAGAAAATATTAACAGGCTCCACTCCCAGTGTGGAGTCCAACATGGGGCTTGATCTCATGACCCTGAGATCACGACCTGAGCCAGAATCAAGACTTGAACGCTTCAATGACTAAGCCACCCAGGTGCCCCTGAAGTCTCTTTTAGAAGGACACTAATCCCATTTATAAGGCTCCCACCTTTATGACCCAATCACCTCCCAAAGGACTCACATCCTAATGCCACCATATTAAGGTTTAGAATTTAACATGCAAATTTTAGGGAAGTCACATTCGGTTGTAAGAGTAATCCTGAAGAGAACAAAAGTGAGTCTTACCTTACCAGATATCAAGACTGTGGTAATTTTTTTTGAAATGCAATATTGTCACAAGTATAGACTAACGGATAAGTTGAGCAGAATACTGTCTAACATCAGACCCACACCTGATTTATGATAAAGTTAGTAGTACAGACCATTGTAGAAGAACCGACTAAATAAGAAATGTACTATTCAATCAGGTATCTGTGTGGAAAAATGAAAACTGACTCTCATTTCACTTTACTTGCAAAAATAAATTCCAAGCAGATTGTAGATATGTGATTTCTATAAGTCAATATAGAACTCAGGATATAGAAGTTTTTCTTAAGCAAGACACAAAATCACTAGTTACAAAGGAAAAGTTGATAAATTATCCTAATTATAATAAAGAAGTTTTGTTCTTCAGAAAACACCATTAAGGAAGTAAAAAGTCAAGACAGTGAAAAAATAAAAGATGATATTTACCATGGTCACATTCTATAAATAAAAATGCACATATGTCAAGAAGAAAAAGAAAAACAGCCAATAGTTAGGAGTGAAGGACTTGAAGAGCTACCTGAATAAATTATTAAAATGGCCAAAAAATATGTAGAAGTGTAAAACCTCACTAACAATTAGATAAATATGAATTAAAATAACAATTAGATATTACTAAAAGACCTCCCATAAGGATTAAAAATGTTCTTAAAAAAACAACATATTGCCAGTATTAGCATTGCCGAGGATATAGGACACCTGGAATCCTTACCTATCCCAAGTGGGAGTACACATTGGTGTGATTACTTTCAACAACAATTTGGTACTTCCTAAGTCTTATTCTATGACTTACGTGCACCAAGAGACATATACAGGAATATTCACAACAGTTTTATCCGTAATAGTCCCAAGTGGATACAACCCAAATGTCCGTCAAGGGTAGAATGAATACATTGTGTTGTTTTTACACAGTGGAATGTTATATAGCAATGAAATTATCTTAACTACAGTTACTAGAATGCATGAATTTTATCAAATATTTTTGAGAGCAAGAAAGCAAGAAAGAACATATACTATAAGAATATATATAAGGAATAATATAAAGAATATATACTATGTGATTCTATTTATATAAATTCAACAACATAGGGCTTAGGGATGGATATTGGGTGGTAAGTCTGTAAACAAAGTAGGAAGTTAATTATTGAAAATCAGAACAGTTCTGAAAAAGGAAAGAAAGAAAATCAGAAAAGTTCTTATCTTGGGAAGACAGTGGAACCAATGATGGGAAGGGCATATGGGGTTTTTGGGGTGCTAGCAGGTTCCATTTCTCAACAGGGTATTTTCTTTTTAATAAATTGGGAAGACTAAATCTTTGCCTTATGTATTTTCTTTACTCGTATTTTATGTTAAAGATTTTTTAAAATATAAAATCTCCATATAATGAACTAAAATGTATCTCTCACAGTTTTCTTAATTTTGCCTCTGTCTTTTGGGCTGCACAAAATGAACTTTACCCTCACTTTATAGAATATCCTTTCAAGGATTTAAATACAGCAAAGCCATGTGGCTAAGGTTACACTGTTATTTAAATAACAGCAGGGTTGAATATGAGATTCAGGTTCATTTGGTTCAACTATTCATCCACAAAGTTTTGCCCAGATTGATCTAACCAATACACAGATGTCTCAAAAAGTGAGGAATTCATGAAATATACAGGAGATGATACCATGTGGCAGATATATAATTAGAGCCCTGTGATAATAATAACACAAAATTTCTCAATATATCTCTATGTCACACTTGGTAATAGTCTTCACTGCTTCACAGATACTAATAGTTGTGTTTAATTTCATTAATTCCACTATTTTTCTTTGGAAAAGAATACCTTAAAAACTTCGTTTGAGTTGATTAGAAATAAGGGAACAGAAATGACAGATTTCGTGGGGCATCTTTCTAACTGCAGATTTCCAACCTGTCAATTCAGTTAAGTAGTCTTTGCCTTTCATAGGGAGAGACGATCTTTTCTGATGACTTAAATACTAAAGAAGGCTATTTAGGCATGAGAGCAGGGTTGTGTCTTGGAAAGCAGGAAGGAAGAGGGTAGAAAATTTTAGAGAGTGGAAAGGACCTACCATGGATTAGTAAATAAATCAGGTATTGGGGCACCTGGGTGGCTCAGTTGGTTAAATATCTGACTTGGGCTCAAGTCATGATCTCACAGTTTGTGGGTTGGAGACATGCATCAGCTCTCCGCTGTCAATGTGGAGCTCATTTGGGATTCTTTTTTTCCCTTGCTTTCTGTCCCTCCCCCACTGGTACACACTTTCTCACTTTTACTCTCTCTCTCTCTCTCTCTCTCTCTCTGAAAAATAGACATTAAACAATTATAAAAGAAAATAAGATAAATCTGGCATTATAATTAATCAGTTGGGATGTCCTGGTCTAACCCTTTGCCTTGCTGTTACGTTTTCCTCATATTACTACAGAAAGTAGCTTGAGGTTTTTGAAAGTATGCGCCACAATTAGGTCATGAAGCAATTTCTAAGTCTGGAGTCTTGCTTTGAGGCTTCAGTTAATTCCACTGAACTACTTGAGAAAAATTGCCATTCCTAATGTCCTTTGTTTTAGTTGTTTATTACGTGCCACTTATGTTGCAAGCAGTTAGGTAGAGTACTTTGAACTTGGAAGGCAAGTAGATCTTTCTTAGGAATTTGTTCAGTAGCATGCTAAAAAGTAACGGTAGATTGAATCTTGGAAAATCTACCAAGTCATCTGGTATTAGAGGGATATTTCCATTCTTTCTTTGAGCCTATACTCTGGATGCGTCATCCAGAATGTCTTTGCTCTTTTCATTTCACCAAATCCTTCCAAGGATGTACAAATGTTTGGCCCCCTTCAAGATGTTTCAAAAAACAAAACAAACAAAACAAAACAAACAACTGTAGAAAATATACTTCTTTGTAATTGGTATTCTCTCATGTTTTACCAATCTGTTTACTAATTTGTTGACAAATGGGCTTCCTAGTTTGGAGCACACAATTTAGTTCTGAAAAATGTACAGTCTCTCCACTAGTGGGTACCTGCATCGTATGATTATCACCAAAGCTAATTTATAGACAATTTCCAGGTCCAATTAAGATAGAGAAGGATACTCTATCCTGCCTTCGTTATTAAGTGCAATTAAAATTCTTGGATAAAATGAATACAACAGTTATGTAAAGACTCTGAAAGTAAGTGGTAGTACATGTGTTGGAGAAATAAACCGGGACTTAAGTCTCAATAGGTTAGCAGTGAATTTCCTGGTTCATTTTTCCTTCCATATCTCTCAGCCTGGATTCAAAGGCAACATAAATCTTAGAGTTGTGCACCATGTATGGACTCAAAGGACTCAAAGGTCCCTCATTCTGATTCCTGAAGGGGGAGAAAGGCCCCCTATAGGGCAGAGAAAATATGATAAACTCTCTGTTCTTTTTTGTTTTAATAGATCCACATGTATATTTTTGGAGAGAGGTTGTATAGCTTTCTCCAGATTCTCAAAGCAATCCATTGCTCCGAAAATGTTAACAGTCACTGTAATTAGAATTGCTTCTTTGTTAAAAAAAAAAAAAAAAAAAAAAAACAGTCTCTAGGTTTTATACAAAGTATTGAAATTTTAGGTCTCTCTTGCTTGCCTAAGCTACCATCATTTCTCTTTATTTTCTAAATTATTCAGAGTAAAGGGATCATATTGTTCTGCCTTTTGTATTTTTTATTTTATTCTTGTCTATGTCTGGGTAACTTTCAGAAAAGCATAAATCTGTGTTTGCCTTCTCATATTACTCTTTTTTTGGCACAGGGGTTCAAACACATTTTATTTTTATTTTTCTAATAGAATTTATTGTCAAATTAGCTAACATACAGTGTATACAGTGAGCTCTCAGTTTCTGGGGTAGATTCCTGCAATTCATCACTTACACACAACACCCAGTGCTCATCCCAACAAGTGCCCTCTCCTCAATGCCCATCACCCATTTTCCCCTCTCCCCTGCCCCCACCATCAACCCTTAGTTTGCTCTCTGTATTTAAGAGTCTCTTATGGTTTGCCTCCCTCTCTGCTTGAAACTATTTTTCCCCTTCCCCTCCTTCCCCATGGTCTTCTGTTAAGTTTCTCAAGTTCCACATATGAGTGAAAACATATGATATCTGCCTTTCTCTGACTGACTTATTTCACTTAGCATAATACCCTCCAGTTCCCTCCACGTTGTTGCAAATGTCAGGATTTCATTCTTTCTTATTGCCAAGCAGTATTCCATTGTATATAGAAACCACAACTTCTTTATCCATTCATCAGTTGATAGACATTTGGGCTTTTTCCATAATTTGGCTATGTTGATGGCACTGCTATAAACATTGGGGTACATGTACCCCTATGAATCAGCACTCCTGTATCCTTTGGATAAATTCCTAGTAGTGCTCCTGCTGGGTCATAGGGTAGTTCTATTCTCAATTTTTTGAGGAACCTCCACACTGTTTTCCAGAGTGGCTGCACCAGTTGGCATTCCCACCAACAGTGCAAGAGGGTTCCCGTTTCTCCGCATCTTCGCCAACATCTCTTTTTCCCTGCATTGTTAATTTTAGCCACTCTGACCGGCGTGAGGTGGTATCTCATTGTGGTTTTGATTTGCATTTCCCTGATGATGGGTGATATTGAGCATCCTTTCATGTGTCTGTTGGCCCTCTGGATGTCTTCTTTGGAAAGTTGTCTATTCGTGTCTTTTGCCCATTTCTTCACTGGATTGTTTGTTTTTTGGGTGTTGAGTTTGATAAGTTCTTTATAGGTTTTGGATACTAACCCTTTATCTGATATGTCTCTGTTCTTTTCTTTCTTTCATCGGTGCACCAGGCAACCCCACTCTCAAAGTGCAACTATTCTATGGTAGTTGCTACAGTGGCCATTCAGCTAAAACTCCAAGGGAAGAAAGTCATTCTCTCTGACCAGAGCAACTATGGTCTAAACGTGGGGTGGGGCGGGGGGGGGGGGGTGGCCTCCTGGGTGCCTCAGTCTGTTAGGCATCTGACTTCAGGTCAGGTCACCGTCTCGCGGTTCGTGAATTCCATCCCTGGGGTGGGCTCTGTGCTGACAGTATGGGGCCCGCTTGGGATCCTGTCTCCCTCTCTCTCTGCTTCTCCCTGCTCCTCTCTCTCTCTCTCAAAATAAGTAAACTTTTTTAAAAGTTAAAAAAAATAATGACTGTGTAGGGAATCCACATTGTTCTTTTCTCTTCCATTTTTCTGGTACTTGGCCCTGAAGACTAACTCAAATGTGAGAGATAAGCAGCAAAACACAGGCAGACTGAACTCCCAGTTTTTTTTCCCCAAAGGACAATAAAGGGGGACCCCCACAGTTCTGAATACTGTGAGCGAGAGAGCAAAGAGGACAGACTTTGAGAAAGAGAAACTTCTGAGCTCAACCTAAGCTTCTCATGCAGGGATATGTCCCTAAAGGGCCTGGCAGGGTCTCAAAAACTGTGAGAACTGAGCTATGGCTGAGGCCACTGTCAGGCTGCATACTGCTCTTGGGACATCCCAATGGCACTAGAAGTCCTTTGAAAACAAAACTGACTTTAGCAACGAAGCCCGCAGAAGATGAATCAGAACTTGTGGCCTGAACATAACCAGATTGATTGATGGCTAAAAAAGCAAAAATAAAAACACAATCTCTCTAAGATTTTTTTTTTTAAAGACTCAGAGTCTCATAACCTGATTTTCAAAATGTCCGGGACCCAATTCAAAATTACACAATATACATAAGAATAAGAAAATTTGACAACTTCTCAAAGGATGGGACAATAACAGAAGCCTTGAGATGATACCGAATAATCAGATACTTTGTCAGAATTATCTGACAAAGACTCGAAAGCAGCTATTATCACTATCACGAAGTAAAAATGAACACTCCTGAAACAAATGAAAAGACAGAAAGTCTCAGCAGAGAAATAGAAGCTATAAAATAGAACAAATGGAAATTTTAGAGTTGAAAAATAGAAGAATTAATAAAAAAATTCAAAGGATAAGTTCCATAGCGGAATCGAGATGACGGAAGTAACAGGCAGTAAACTTGACAATGGTCAGTAGAAGTTACCCAGTCTGAAAAAGGATTAGAAAACTGGCATTTTTTTTTTAAATGAACAAAGCCTCAGGTACCTGTAAGACAGTATAAGAAGGCCTGAAACATATGTTATCAGAGCCACAGAAGAAGAGGAGAAAGGGTTTGGTGCAGAAAATATATCTTAAGGAAATAATTACTGAAAACTTTCCAAATTTGTTGAAATATATAAACTGACAGATAAAGAGGCTCAGGGCACCCCAAAAAGGACACACTTAGAGAAATACATGCCCAAACGTATCACAGTCAAAGTACTGGGGGGAGGGGGGGGAGAAAGAAAAAATCTTAAAGGCAACCAAAAAACTCTAACACACCGCCCATAGGTGAACGCTTGAGTAGATCGCAGTCAATTCAAACGACTACTGATTTCTCATGAAAAAGCATGGTGGTCAGAAAATACTGAAACAATATTTTTAAAGGGCTGATAGCAAAGAACTGCTGACCTGCCATACCATATCCAGTTATTTTATATCTATATTCAGAAATAAAGGCAAAATAAAGATATTCTATGATGAAGGAGAACCAAGAGGATTCATCACCACCTGATAAGCTCGGAAAGCAATGCTTAAGAAAGTTCACAAGGGGCGCCTGGGTGGCTCAGTCAGTTAAGTGTTTCACTTCGGCTCAAGTCACGATCTTGATGTTCGTGGGTTCAAGCCCCGCTGTCGGGCTCTGTGCTGACACCTCGGAGCCTGGATCCTGCTTCCGATTCTGTGTCTCCCTCTCGCTCTGCTCTTCCCCTGCTCACACTCTGTCTCTTTATCTCTCAAAAATAAATGAACATTAAAAATTAAAAAAAAAACAGAAAGTTCACAAGAAAAAGATCTATAACTACAAGAAAAGTTGGCACTTTAGGAATGAGGAAGAGCAAGAAACATTTCAATTCTCAATATATATAATGGACTAATTTTATGTTCTTAAATTCTTTAAAATGTGTATTTTAAAATATAAAAAATATATAACATTTTCTGAAGGAATTTCCAATTTATGTTGATAAGTACAACATGAAAGAGGAAGGGTAAAAGGACCTATATGCTGGCAAGCTTTTTACATTCCATTTGAAGGGCTAAAATATTAATTCTAAGTAGGCTGTGAACAGTTAAATATAAATATTGTATCCCTTGAGTGGCCATTGGGAAACATGAATAAAGAGGTAGAGTTAGGAATCCCATAGAAAACATAAACATAAACAAAAGAGTCATACCATGTTCATGGATTAAAGAATTCATTGCAGTAAATATGGATAATCTTCCCAAATTGATCTATTGATTTAATACAATTGTAATCAAAATATCAGCAGGATCTGTTTTTGTTTTCTTTTTGTGGAGACAAGCCTACTCTTAAGATCATGTAAAAAAGGCAAGTAAACTAGAATATTCCAGACAATTTTGAAAAAGAAGAGCAAAGGTAGAGGATAAAGACTATAAGCTACAATGTCAAGACTGTGTGGTATCGAAAGACACAGACCACTTGAACAGACTAGAGTCTAGATATACTCACATAAACAAGTTAATTTTTTGAGAAAGATACAAAAACAATTCAGTGAAGGAAAGGATAGTCTTCTCAAGCAATGGCGTTTGGAGAATTGGAGACCTATGTGTTAAAAAGAAAAAGCACCTAAACCTATCCCTTATATCTCTTACTTAAAGAGCCTGGGTGGCTCAGTCAGTTAAGCATCCAACTCTTGATTTCAGCTTGGGTCATGGTTAGTGAGTTCAAGCCCCACTGTCAACACAGAGCCTGCTTGGGATTCTCTCTTTCCCTCTATCTCTGCCCCTCAGTGCTTGTGTTCTTTCTCTCTCTCTCTCTCTCTCTCAAAATTAATAAACATTTTTTAAAAGTAACTTGAAATAAACCATACATTTATTTGTAAAATGTAGAACTATAAAACTTTTAGAAGAAAATACAAGAAAGAATCTTCATGCATTTTGTGTTTGGAAAATAATTCTAAAATGTGACCCAAGGCTACAGTCCATAAATGGGAAAAAATGGACTAGATTTCAGCAAAATAAAAATCTTTAGTTCTTCAAAAGACACTTTTAAGAAAATTACAAGAACAGACCAATTTGCAATCCATGTATTTGACAGTGTTCAGATCCTGAATATATAAAGAACCCTCAAGACTCAACCATAAGAAAATAAAGAACCTATTTTAAAAACAAATAGGTTAGAGATTTGAACAGACACTTCAGCAAAAATTTATGGATGGCAAATAAGCACATGCGTAGGTACTCAACATCATTAGACATTAGGGAAACACTAATGCACGCCTATTAGAACAGATAAAGTAAAATAAAAACTATCAAGCACTGGTGAGGATGCAGAACAATTAAAACTCTCATTGATTGCTGGTAGGTATGCAAAACTGCAAAGTCACTCTAGAAAAACAGTTTGGCAGTTTCTTAGAAAGTTAAATGTACAATTACCACATGACCCAGAAATTGCCCTCCTGTGTATTACTCTAGAAAAATTCAAACTTACGTTCGCGTAAGAACCTATATGTGAATGTTTATAACAGTTTATTCATAAGTGCCAGAAACTGGAATCAATTCAAATGGCTTTCAATAAATGAATAAACAAACTGGGGTGTCCACATAAAAAGGGCCATAATAGTCCCCCCCCCTTATCTGCAATTTTTCCTTCCACAGTTTCAGTTACCCACAGTCAAACACGGTGTGGACGCAGAAGGTCCTCCAGATGTATCCTCACAAGGTCAACAGCAGCATAACACTACGTCACGGCGCCTGCATTCATCTCATTCCATCACATCATGGAGGCATTGTATCATCTCACATCCTTACAAGAAGAAGGGTGGGTATAGGACAATAAGATATTTTGAGAGAAAGAGGCCACACTCACCTTGCACTATAGTATAGTGTTATAATTGTTCTATTTTATGCTTAGTTATTTTTGTTCATTTCTTCCTGTGCCTAATTTATAAATCAAACTTTATCATAGTTACATATGTATAGAAAAAATCATAGCATATACAGGGTTTGGGACTACCAGGGCTTTCAGACATCTACTGCGGGGCTTGGGAGGGATGCCCCATGGATAAAGGGGGATACTCAGAAAGAAAGAGGGGGCAGGTATTAATGCACACACAACCTGATGAATCTAAGTGAAGAATACAGTCTCAACAGGTTGCACGATTGTTATACAGCATTTTGGAAAGTGTAAAACTAAGGTACAGAAACTAGATTAGTAGTTCCTAGGAACTGGGAGTGGGAGAGGATTTGAGCATAGAAAAAGGGCAGCAAATGGATTTTTTTTTTTAATTAAAAGACCTGTTTTGTATCCTGATTATGGTGGTGGCTACATGAATCTCCACACGTATGAAAACTCATAGATGTGTTCACACAAAAACATTAATTCTACAGTATGTTTATTTTTTTTAAGGGACATTCCAATCTCTTCAATGGCTGTAACTCTTATTTATACCTCTGGCAAAACCAACAACACTAAAGATCATGCTAAGCACAGTTTCATCGATTTCTTTTTAAATTCTCAATAGACCACCATGTGAAACCTGAAACAATTTATGGCAATTAAATACACATGAATATTTTAGCAGTGTAATCAAGATCTATCAGGCAAAATTCACAACAAAGTTAATTTAACGTGTATGACTGTTATGAATCATGTTTTGGGTTGCATGGTTTGCAGGCCATTTAAATGGCGGTAATCAGTATGACTTTTATAGTCAACTCATTTAGAAAATTTCACCAGTCTCTGCAACCATTGTCAATGTTTTTAAATCCTGATGCTCAACAGATGCAAACCCCCATTGCCTTCTCTTATTTGGGGGCACAAGTAACAAGAGAAAGAATTTCTTGGAAGTAGCAACGTTGATTTACTTAAGAGAAATGTTGGATTGAGTAGAAAACAAAGAGTTCAAACTTAAGACTTCTACTAACCCGTAATGATTTAATGCACACCTATTGTGTAGCATGTAGTGCCTTAGAAATGTTAGCAGATACAATTACAAATAATCCAAGATCTCAGACCCTCAAAGAAATTCACAGAAGACTGAGAAATACAGTCCATGAGATAGCAGATGCCAATTGTGTGAATTGTGAAGTGTTATCTGAAATATAAATAATACAAAGCAGGCTTTGATATACATAGATGACACCAGAAATAATAACACGACTCTATAGGTTTTTATAGAGAGAAAAATTATTTGTAACTGAAAAGATCTAGGACCTTGTTGGGAAGACAGTGATTGAGTTGAACAAGTTAGAGGCAAGGGCGTGTCGAGGCTGTGCAATGGATACTTGCGGTGTCCATAGCTGAGCTGGGTGACGTAGTTGGGACACGTTGAATTGAGGCATGGATTACACTGAAATGCCAGTTGGAAGCTCAGGGTTGAAGTCAGAGGAGGAAGAGCAAAGTGCACAGAGGTAAGGTAAGTAGAACGAAGGGAAAAGATATGAGCTCACCAAGAAAATGGATGAGAAAAAAGGATTGTGAACAAACACCTAAATCATATGGCTTTTAGTAGGAGAAGAAGTCAAGGTTATAGGCTGAGCAAGGGCTAGCAAGGTAGAACTAGGGAAGTTTATTAGAGAGTTAAGAGAGAAAACCGTATGAAACCCCAAAGGTCGCTGACGAATTGTTTTTCATAGGCTGATGTCAATGGAAGCCAAATTTTAGGTAAATGAAGACAGAATAACAGTCTAGGAAGCAAAAACACAGAGTAAAGATGTTTTAGGATATTAAATATCAAGTGCAAAGACTATATAAGCCTGATTCTCTAGGACTTTACTTGGTCTCAAATGATGGTATGACCTCCACAGACGTGTGGATTACATAAAGCATTGCCCCATTTCTTCTTAGAATAAAATATCTGTCCCTGGTTTGCCTCAGTCATTAAATTGATACGTGTAACTGTGTCTGGACGACATCAGAGGGTGGGAAGACATTGGGAGAGGCATTATTTTTCAGATTATTCGCAATCTTCTGAGAAAAATAATGAAAGAAATGTAAGTAGGACTTCTCTCCAGCTGTGACCAATTTCCTCGCACTGCATTCAGACAATCAGCTTGGAACCAGCAAACTTGGATAACTTGGGCTCTCAGTAGAACTCGGTGCACAGCCATGAGGGAATAAACAAGTATCACCTGTTTCTCAGGCCATGATTTTATTTTTTATTTTTTGTCCTTTAGGGCACATTGTTATACCACCCAAAACTGATTCCTTGGAAAATCTGGCCACAAGATTTTGTGGAGTATTCTTAAGCTTCAGGGTTCTGGCATTTCTTATTTGCTATGACCTACTCCCTGGTCAATAGGGGTAGAAATAGTCACAGTTTCTGGGGGAATTACAGGTGAACAAAGCAGACTGGCGACATTGAAATAGGCTTCTCTCTGGGGGCCCTTGTTCCATTTTTTTTTCCAGAGGTCACACATGATAGTAGTCCCAAGGGATGGTTTGTGACATTTCACACCCAAGAAAACAGATAACAAAAATAGTTCCCCTCTTACGCTACACCAGCCTCTTCCCCCAGGACTTGACCACTCCGAGAGAGTAAAATATCCTCATGGAAACAGGCTAGTGGGTCGTCCTGGTATGTGCTTTTGTTTCATTTTACTGTAGTTTTATTCTACTGCTGTGGAGACCTGGCTTGAGGGTATTGGATAAATGCTAAATAATAATCAGGCTGAGAAAAAAAAAAATGGATTTCCCAGCATAGTAGGTATAAAGAGAACAGGCTTAATTATTGATTTTCATTCCTGCCTTGTTCACACTTCGGCTCACATTCAAATAACTTGAGGGAGAAAAGAGTTCAGAATCTAGTAAAGCAGAAATTATTCTAAGGCTGTTAGGGTGTCAGTTCCATACTCCCTTTAACGTGGAAATGTATTTCTACACCGTTGTACTAGATCAATAAAGAAAATACAGGAAGAAAGTTTATTGATATATATTCTAGCTGCTGAAGTTGTAGTTTGCCAGATGAAAGATTAAGCCAAGGAGAAATCAGAGAGTATGGCCCATGGGAAGTTCTGAGGCCACTTTTCTATAGGATCGTCAATTTAGAAAGGTGTGCCTTTAACTACCAATTAGAAACCTCCTGGAACCCTTGGAGGGGAGGGATGACATGGCATGGATTTTGCTTCGGTATTTTGTAACAGTAAGATTTCAATCTCTTAAACTTTTTACTAAAGGGACGTATTAAAAATTAAAGTCTTTCAGATTTATGCAAGTAGTTTCGAACTATCTCGTGGTATCTAAGGGTCAAATCCAATGAGTACATTTGGATGGAAAAAACTGTGCAAGAGACATATTACCTTTTCTGTTTTCAACATGAAACGTTAGATTCAGGCTTTTCAGTGAAAAAAAAAAAAAAGCCTATGAATAATAGGAACATGTTTGTGATTGTTTCACAAGCTTGACTTTCAAGATGTTTCTACAGAAGCTCAGTGAAAAAGAGAGTTAGGCAATTACACATTCAATCTGGATGTCAGCTGAGGTCGCCCTGTCCTTTGAGACTTAGATGAAATTAATGTCAGCCACTATTCCCATCTTTAATGAGAAGCTCGATATCTGCTCTAAGATTCTGGCATACATCTTAAATGTACTTTCTATGGTTATCTGTATTTTTAATTAACTATTCCCATTGAACTTGCATTTCCCCTCCCATGACTGTTCTTATTGTCCAGTGCTAATTCATACACTAACACAGCCCCTTGATTCCCTAAAACTCTATTCTTAAAAGACATTTATATGAAATAAATGGCTATTGAATTATAGAAATATACAGAATTAAATTTAAAATAAATCATCCTAAAATTCTTCCAGTCTTCCCTACCACCAGGAAATTTTCATTGTCCAGTCTTCTTTCCTTCCTTCCTTCCTCCCTCCCTTCCTTCCTTCCTTCCTTCCTTCCTTCCTTCCTTCCTTCCTTCCAACTAGAAGTTCATACCTCTGGATCCCCATCGCACAACCCACCTCTCCTTTGTCAACCACTAGTTTGTTCTCTGTTATTTATGAGTCTGGTTCTGGTTTATTTGTTTGCTTTTTCATTTACTTTGTTCTTTATGTTGTACATATAAGTGAAATCATATGGTATTTGTCTTTTTCTATCTGACTTATTTCACTGGGCATAATGCCCTCTAGCTCCATCCATATTGTCATAAATGGCAAGATTCCATTCTTTTTGTGGCTGAGTAATATTCTATCATATATATGTATATGTATTTTCTTTATCCATTCATCTATCTATAGACACTTGAGTTGCTTCCATATCTTGGCTACTGCAAATAATGCCACAATAAACATAGGGGTACATACATATTTTTGAACTGGTGTTTTCATTTTCTTCAGGTAAATACCCACAAGTGGAATTGCTGGGTTCTATGTCATTTCTGTTTTTAACTTTGGGGGACCCCTATATTGTTTTCCATAGTGGCTGCACAAATTTATTTTCCCACCAACAGTGCGTGAAAGTTCCTTTTTCTCCACATCATTGCCAACACTTGTGATTTCTTTCTTTTTTTTTAATATAAGCCATGCTGACTGGTATAAAGTGATATCTTACTGTGGTTTTGATTTGCCTTTCCCTGATGATTAGTGATGTTGAGCATCTTTTCATGTGTCTGTTGTACATCTGTATGTCTGCTTTGAAAAAATGTCTATTCAGGTCCTCTATTTGTAATCAGATTATTTGTTTTTGGTGTTGAGTTGTATGAGCTCTTTATGTATTTGGGATATTAACCCTTAATTAGGTATATCATTTGCAAGTATATTTTCCTATTAAGTTGGTTGCCTTCATTGTCCAACTTTTCTTCATGGAATTCTTCCCATGTATCTCTGAACTTCTCTCAAGTTGCATGGTCCTTTCTCCAGGTATCAGAACTTTCCCCCCTTCCCTTGCCTTTTGTTTTTTCAAATAAGCATTAACTTTCATGCCAAGCAATTTAACTGTCTCTACATTCCATGATCTTCTTCCAGAGTTTCTTAGAGCTTCATCTATCATGCTTATGAGCAAGGTATTTTGCTAAACAGAAAACCATGCTCTCAGGAAAAACTCATGCCAGTTCCCTCTGAGACAAAATAGCAATTAGCTATCGTGAGTTTAAAAAAATTTTTTTTCTATGTTAAATATAATCAAAGCAAGCCACAAAGTCAAGAGTACCTCATTGTTTAGATATTTTAGACCCTCAAGGTAGTGTCAGATGACCAATGATGCCATAATTCTTCCTTGAATATTTTCACTTAAGGACTAGCCTTAGACAGTCAACTGTGGTCACTTGGCCCATGAAAATGATATTAAATTTCATGTGACCTCCTATTAAATACAAATTACTAAACATGTGATCCTTTCTCAAAAGATAAGCAGATAAAAAAAAATCAACTTATATGAGATATAATAGGGAACAAAGTTTTCATTTGCTGGAGAAAGAGAATATGGCTCACTCTACCTTCTCTTCTCTAAGATTATGGTTATATTGGGACAAGGAGCCTTGAGAAATAATCCAGCTCCTGGCCCAGATTCAGTCCCTAAAACACAACTGCTAACTAACGAATTACCAGATTCTTAGTATTTGAAGAGGGCTTGCAGAATATGAAGTCTTATCTTCCACGGAATTCCTGATAAAATATTTTATGAAATTTTATTAGAAGAATAGCAATAGTGTATTTGGAGAACATTAGATATTAGAAAAGTGAGGTATATGTGAAAATAAGACGGTGCAGTCTTGCTCATAATATAACCTCAACAAATGAGGTGTTAATTCCTTCCCACCTTTTCTCTTACTTCATACTGAAATGAACATTCCTCTTTTGAACTTCCATTCATCAGACACCATTCTATTGAATAAATAGAAAGGGGAATATATACTTCCTCTTCGACATGAGAACACTTAAGATGCTGAAAGACAATTGTGTTGCCTTCTCTTTTACAGTTCCTTCAACATTATTTTACACGCTTGACTATCCTCCTTGTCCAACTCTGATTGCATTCCCTGGTTCCTAGGACTTATACAAAGAAAAGAGCTCCAAATTTTGTCCAACCTGCACACAGTATGGTGAGGACAGACTCTGTTTTGTGTTGACCATCAAACTATTAGCACAGTCCCCCTTGTTCTTGCTTTTTCAGGAACCTTGCCACACCATCACTAATCCTGAAAATTGAGTCATCGGAAGGTATAGATATGTATGGGTTCTTTTTTTTTCCCCCTGATGGATTGTTGTTAAGCTATATTTATCCATTCTGCATTTAATGGATATTCCTATACTTTAAGTATAGGAATATATATCTAGTTATCTAGATATAGATATAGATATAGATATAGATATAGATATAGATATAGATATAGATACAGATCTTTTGAACTTCACACTGTGCTATTTGCCCTCATAAGTCCAATCTGTCGAGATCTTTTAGAATTTTGCTGCCCAGAATTTGGGTAGCGCTAGCTTTAATTTACCTAAATCTATACCTATTTCTAAACATGTTTACAGGATATTAAAAAGTAATCATAATGAACAAGAAAGGCAGCAGTAGTTTTATGCCATGCTGTCTTAAAATGTACCAGGATTTGTTGTAACCAGATACGGTAAGAGACACAGACGTGGAAATGACTGTCACAAAGGAAGAAGTTGATACTCACAGCTTGAAAGCAAGAGGCACAGCATGTCAGGGGGAGCCACACAGGGAAGCACCAGCGCCATTCGGGAGTGAGGGGAAAGCATGGTTGTGAGCCATTAGTGTGTTTTTTGTGGGAAGCAATGGGCAAGCCAAGCAGGGTAAACAGGATAGGCAGACTTAGGATGGTCTATGTTGAATAATCACAGTGCACTCTGGGACACAGGGGTGGTCTGTCTAGTACCTGGCCCCTGGGTGACTTAAGGCAGGGAATAGTGTCCCAGCTTGCAGGCCCTGAAAAAAGAAGGCAGGAAGGGATATGGGCTTTGAATTGGTGGGTTTGCGTTTGGAGAGGGTACTGTATTGAGAGTGTTTGCTATCTCTGGGCATTACCTAACCTTAGGAAAGGTAGTCTCCTCCCAGATGGTGAGGTCGCGGACGCCGGAGCATCAAGAATATAGAAAAATGAGAGAATACAGTCAACACACACGCCACTAAGGTCTTCTATTCGAGCCCCCTAAAATAGCCACGAGGGAAACCGAGGCTTCTCTGACACTGTCCTACACCACCGGCACTGTCTCAGGCGCTTTCTATGAATTAACTTTAATCTTCATTATTTCATGTAGGGTAAGTATCCTCATTGAAAGACGGGCAAACTTTAAGCAACTTGTTCTTCAAAACACACACGTGTTAACAGTGGAATTGACCTGGTCATTCAAGCCCATCTGGCTCACAAACCCAAACTTCTTCTTTTATACCACGAAAGGTGCTCTTTCCATGCATAGCTTGCTCTGGATGCAGTTACTCAACCAACACAAATCCAACACGTGATGCCTAGCCCATGCTTCACACATTATCCGAAAGGATATCAAAATAAACTTTGCCAAAAAAAAAACTAGTTGCTGGTGAAAATGCACCAACCCTAAAGTTCTACTTTATCAACTATGCTTTTAATTCCTATTTTTTTTTAAGGGATGCCTGGTGGCTCAGTTGGTTAAGGCTCTGACTCTTGATTTTGGCAAAGGTCATGATCTTATGGTCTTGAGATCGAGCACCATGTTGGGCTCTGCCCTGGGCATGGAACCTGCTTGAGATCTCTCTTTATCCCTGTCTCTCTCCCCCTCCCCCACTCACACTCTCTCTCACTCTCGAAATAAAATAAAATAAAATAAAATAAAATAAAATAAAATAAGATAAGATAAGATAAGATAAGATAAGATAAGATAAGATAAAATAAAATAAAATAAAATCTTTTAAAAAAGTGACTAAAGTTGGTATAACTAAATTTCTTAACAATGAAGAATTAGTAACCTGTTCAAATTCAAGTTCCATTCAAATTTTAATTCAAGTTGTCTTCTCCGCTAAACACTTATATCGTTTATATACATATATGTATATATGTATATGTATATATTTAACTTTCCAGGGATAATTGTCAAAGACCCTCATCTCTACTCTAAAATCCACCTTTTTCCATAGAGAAAGAGTAAGACAAAGTTTGTTTATCTCAGGCAGTCTTTGGCATGGCTCCATCCTTCAAAATACACCACGATTGATTTCCTGAATTGTTTCTGTCATTTTTTTCTGTACCCTGGGATGTAAATTGTTTATACCAAGTAATCTGAACACAATTATACAGCCAGGCGTCTTTTACCAGCTTTATTCTATATGGTTTTCCTTTACTTTCTTTGCCTCTGTTCCTCATCTGTTTTAGGTTTTATTTTCTAATTATAAAACAGTAGAGTTAAATCATAGAGAAGACAGTGGACTTTTTTTTTTTAATGGGATTGGCTTTTGCATTTTGCTGTCAAGTATTTTGGTAGCTGTTGATTTCCAATAGATACCCTTTTGCAACTGAGGGCTTAATCTTCTAAACCTATTTTGTTTAACACGTTTGCACTTTTCTAAAAAGAAAAAAATTAAAGGAGTATTGATTGCTATCAAATATTTTACAGCATCTTTTGAGATTATTTTTTCTTATATTGGACTTTGAAATATGGCATATTGTAATCACATCCCTGCTGGTAATACACCAGCCTTTCAATCTTAGTACAAATCCTACTTGGTCATGGATGATTATTTGAAGATATCTTGAATTTGATTTGTTAATAGTTCAAGAATTTTGCATCAATATTTGTCAGTGAACTCATGTGTAGGTTTGGGGGATTTTTTTTTTTTTTTCCTGATAGGTGGGAACTTTCCTGTACTGGTCTTTTTACGACATTCGAGCTTAAGAAAATGAAGTAGATAACAATCTGTCATTTTCAGTGCTTTAGAATAGTTTGTGTAGCCTGGGAATTACCTCCTCTGTGAAATTCTAGCATAAAATCATTTGATCATGGATCTGTTATTGAGGACTTTTTGATAATTTATTTTATATGACTGCTATAATCAGATTTTCTACTCTTCCTTAACTTAATGTTGGCCATTGATCTTTTTCCTATAAAATCGTCCATTTAATGTAGTTTTTAAGTTTGTTAGCATAATGCGTATGTAATATTTCCTTGAATTAAAAACAAATCTATTTTATTATGTTCCCATTTTTTTTTTAAAAATATTTTTATTTTCTGTATTTTGTCTTGATGGGATTTTCTTTTTGTCATTTTTGTTTGTATTGGAATGTTGTGTTAAAAGAAACAGTTCTTAGATTTGCTGATAAATTACATGCTTTTTGGTTTTGAATTCATTAAAAATCTCTCTACATTTATTACATGTTTTCCATTTTCTTAAGTTTATTTTGTGGTTGTTTTTCTAACTTATTGAGTTGATTATTAAATTCCTTTATTTTATTATTATTTCAATAATGAAAGCATTTAAGATGATTGCCTCTAAGAATTAGCTTTGGCTGCATTGCACTACAATAATAAGTAATTTTTTTATTTCTATTATTTTCTAAGTAGACTATTATTGTAATTTTGATTTCTTTTTTGTCCTAATAGGTTTCTTAAAGAATGTTTTAAATTAGCAAATTGCTGGGTCTTATTTTTCCTTGTTTTTAAAACTTTGATTATTAATTTACTGTTTGTTATGTTGTGGCTGGACATTTTCCTGCTCAATTTCTGATTTAAGAGTTTGATTTGTGACCTGGAATCTAATCAATTTCTATTGTTCTTTGAAATGTGAAGATACAATATATGCTCTGAGTGTAGCATATGAAGTTCAACATACCCATGAATTAAAATTCATTATATTAAAATTTTCTAAGTCTTCAAGAAATATTTTAATGTTTCCTGTAACAATCATGTTTCAATCAATTTCTTATTTATCCATTTAACAAGTGTTATTAAGCACTTTCTTTGTGACAGGCTCATCTCCGGGTGTTAGGGACACAGTAGTGGACACAATGTGGGAGCACCTCTGAGGGCAGGAGCTAACCAGTGAGGCACTGAGGAAGCGAAACGAATAATCTGAGGTTGCACATGAGGCAAGAGATACATGAGTGGGTTATATGCACATATATACATATATATGCCCCACTTTTCAAATGCACATGGTAATGCTTCCATAAATACTATGCTTTCTGTACACACTGTTTTATCCTTCACTCTTTACCATTTTTCTTTTAATTTTAGTTGTAGTGCATCTTATTTTATTGTGTCTTCATGAATGTTGAGTGGAAAAACCTGGCACCACCAGCCAGACATTTTTAAATGGCTTCAGTTTTCCCTTGATTATGCTTGGCTTATCTTTTATAGTTTTGTGATTTTTTTTCCCCCTTAATAGAGCAGCTGTAGTTGAGCTATTTTACTTTCCCTTTCTTCTCTCCGTGTACATGACACCATCTTCCTCAACCACTTCGTAGACAATCTTCAAACTCTAGGCTTCAGCCCTTAATTCCAGCCATGGCTGCGAGCCGCCGGTTCCCAGGAGGCTTCCACCGACCTCAGCTACCACACCAGTGCCCAGTGTCCACTGTGATGTCTGGGGTAGCCAACTTAGTCCTTGCATCCACCTTGCATTTGTAGGTCAGACAGACATAAGACCCACCTCACAAGTGTTTTCAGAAGGTTCCGTGGTCTCCAGCACCGGTCCCTCTCAACACTGACCAACTCTAATGTGTCCCTATATGGACTTTCCCTCCTTTCTTGTTTCACTCCCTCTGCCCCAGGCCTGCTCCTAGGGATGGCTTCTGAGCATGGTATCTGCACTCAAGCCTTTGTTTCTGGCTCTGCTTTCTGGGGAACCCAGGCTGAGGACTGAGACACCTTTCTTGCTCATCTCGCTCTATACATAGCGTTACATAGCTATACATAGCTTTTAAATTTCTTTATGGTTTTTTTTAAGGCATCTTTCTCAAATCTTTGTCTTATTTTAACATTTAGGCTACCTAACATTATCCTTATAGCCTGGTGCTCTTTTGTATTCTCTTGATGTTTATTGTCCTCCTTCAATATTTAATATATGTCCTTTTAAAATATGAACTCGACTTTCAGCTATATTAATTCCTTCAGATTTATATCCTTTTTTCTTTATCATTAGAATAATTTCTGATTATATGGGGCTTACTTTCCAAGTGCTCAGACCATCTCATCTCTCCCAAGCTGTGTTACCTTTCAAGTCTCTTGCTGAAGTCATGTCTGTGTCTTTCTAGGCTTTCGTGAATGTCACAGGATGACTCTCTCCAAGGGCCTCGCCCCTCTCACAACAGTGACCAGTTTTGCCTCACTGGTCAGAATTAAATCAGCACAAAAATTTCCTCCTTGGGACTTTCTTTGCCATTTAAAATACAAAATAAAAGCAAGCCATGTCATGGCTTTAACAAGTTGCTCCGCCTCTGGAAGAGTCAGACTTCCAAGCGCTGCCTGGATGGTCACAAGAGCCCATCAGGTCAGTAGCTTTCCCCTGAGGCATTTTTTGTACGTTTAAGGTACATCTATACGGTGGGTTTAGGGAGTCTAGAACACTCCTCTGCCATGAAAACACTTCCATCCATTTCTGCTTTCCGTACACATTCAAATATGTGCCATCAGACTGCAATTGTCGGTGGAATATTGCTACTGATATGCATATCTTTACACAGTGGTCTTCTGCAATTTCCATTAGATTAATTTTGGTGATGCAAGGTATCCCTTCTCTATTACTACATTGCAGCCATCTTCGAATCCCTCTTAATGTCAGTACTATTTTAATGAAATCATATACAGTGTGTATCCATATATATGTGTATACAGATAACTTTGCATGTATGTTATATACAAATTAGGTAGGTATAGATAACTTTGTATATACATTACTTTTTATTGAAATATACACCACATTCTACTTATTAACAATGTTCAGTGTCTGACATGTAGATATCTGAGGTCCACTGATATTTTCCTATTATATTCATTATTTTCTCACTGTTTTTCTTTCCCCCTGAGGCACATATTTTGCTTTCCATGGTATTAATCAGTTTAATCTGGGGCTTCCTCTGCCTTTTCATAAAATGTCTATTTTTAAAAATTTTGATCGCATTGGTGAGTATGTTTCCACACTCTTCCGGGTATCTGAGTAATGTTCTCCATCATATCCTTAAGGGAACATTATTCTTTCATAACGAGCCATGGTGCAGAAAACCAATTTTAGTCCTTATTATTACGGCAGTCAGTAGATTATTTCTCATAGCCTCTTCCTAGTAATAATAAAAATAACAACTACAGTTATAAGTAATTGAATTTCTTTGATGCACTAGATTTAATGCTTCTTATGTACATTGTATCTAATCCTGATGACAGCCAGGACAGATGAGGCCTCCTGGCCCCTTTTCCCAGTGAAGAAGACTGAGTTCTCATAACTAGTAAGTGGTGGAACCACTATTCAACCTAAGTTAGTCTGATTCCAAATCTCCTCTTTTTACTACTGCAGTCTATGTGCAGATTATGCTTCCCGAGTTGTTGCAATGTCCCTTGGTTGTTACTATCACAGGGAAGACAGGCAAGAAATTTTTTTTAAAGCCTCGTTGTTCATGATCTCATCAAGTATTCAGATTGAATACAGACGTTTTCTATTGTTCTTGGAACTCTACTTTTTCCCCTTGTGAAACACATGAACTAAGAAGTGCTCTGAGAATTTGGTGATGTCAGCGCACAAGGAAGGCACCACCCTTCGCCATTTGCCATGTTAGTTGTACGTTGGCTGTTTCTGGAGTGCTCGCCAAGACACGTCTTGTCCTCCTGGGCGCGTAACGGGATCCCCTATGCCCTGTTCTGTTGCTCTGGGTAGCACAGGATGCCGCTGCTTCTGCAAACATCCCGGGTTGGCCCTCCACGGGAAACTACCCCAAACTCTCAGGTTTCCCTTTTGAGCTTGTACTGTAGTGTCCAGTGGTGGGAGACGAATAGGTACCACAGATGAGTTCATTGATAATAAAAATAGTTGAATATTGTAAAGCGATGTTTAAATAGTAGAACGGACAGTGATATTCTCCCTACCTACTTGCACGTACTTGAGGAAATGAGGGAGAATTGTAATCTCGCCTAAATGAATGTCATTATTACTTAAAAACTCATTGAACTCATTCTTCCAGGAGTCCAGAGTCTGACCCTGAATGATGTCGACCCTGTCAAACTGAGCCCTCTTGAGTCAAGTTGACACCAAAAGTCAAAGAACGCTGATCCTTTTTTTGTGGAACGGATTTTTTTTCCTTTTGAATGATGTTTATTTTTATGTTACAATTATGCACTCCCACTGCAGAATATTTTAAAAGTACATAGATGCATGCCAAAAAAAAAAAAAAAAAAAAAACTTAAAATTAAAACCCTTGCAATCTCCCCTCCAAAATATAACCACATCTGATTTTTATGCCCCTTTCTTTCAAATAATTCTTCCAGGATAATGTACGGTTCATGCTCAGATTGGAACAATCAGTTTTCATGTTCTCTTTCATTTGAAGAGACAGTTATTCCCAACCCACTCTGTTTCTGGAGACTTTCTTTTCAAGTTTTTGTTTAAATTCCAGTTGGTTAACATACTGTGTAATATTAGTTTCAGGTGGACAAGAGAGGGATTCAACACTTCCATATAACACCCAGTGCTCATCACGAGTGCCCTCTTTAATTCCCATCACCTATTTCACCCATTCCCCCCACCCACCTCTCTTTTTTGTGTGGAACAAATTTAAAGAGCCTTCCGTGCGATTCCAAGCTCCATCAGTTACTAGCTATGTGTTCTTCAGAGTTACTTAGACTCTCTGTGCCTCAACTTCCTTACCTTCTACAGAGCTGGACTTTAATGTCCATAGCTACCATGGGAGTCCACGGTCCCCTTGGTGTCTCAAATGTCAATGAGTTGTGTAGATTGCAAATCAGTAAAGATTTCTGTGATGCTCTAAAAATCTCTGTAACCTTCTTATCTCTTGCTGCATTGCCACTATGGTGGTGAAATTGCTATTTACCACTGTGAGGAGGAAATGCTCCACTTGGCAATTACTTTTTTTGGAAAAGTATCCATATCCATACGGCCCCAGACCTCAGTCCCTGCGTCTCTGAAATGTTTGCTTACTGTATTCTGCAGGAGCCACCTTCTTTTTCCTGTGAGAGCAAATTCTTGACAGCCAACAAACAAGTTAATGGTTTACTTTTCTTTCCAAAGGAAAGTGAGGTTATACTTTCGTTTTCTAGGCGAAACTGGAATATACGTCTGAAAGACACTAAGAAAATGTCCCAAGGTCTTATGGTGACCCACGTGAGGAAGCCAGGATCAAACCCTGATTTTCTACACACTAAATCCTATGTTTTTTAATTTCCACACTATTATTCCTGTGGGAAACGTATGTTGGCAAATATATTTATTTTCTTTTTTAAAATGCAAAAGGCATACTGCAAAGCAGATGAAATTTAAGAGGAAAGTAGGGTTTCAGGAGAGTGCTGGGATAAGATTTGGGACATTCTACGTGGAACCCTGCATAGAGGGCCTAGGAAGATGATGTGGACCCTGGGAGATCTCAGGAAGAAGGTTCTAAGGGGATAACAGCAGCATCAAACAGGTGAAAGCTCTCTGAGGACAAAATCAATTTTACAAATTCGTCTTTGGCTGACAGTAGTTCTTGAAGTTCTTTATGGGTCAATACCCAAAATATGAGATATTTCCTTCTGTCCTTTATATAATTAAGCTCAAATCTTCCATTGTAGGGGGAAAAAGAGTAAAGTGCCCAGCAACCACAATTTTTAATAAATATTAATGGACGAGGAGGGGAGAAAGGAATGGAGACAGCAATGGTGTTTGGCCTTGGGACATCATGCAGAACCCACCTCTTTAGTTTTGATATTCCCAGTGGACTAGATACTAGTTTTGCTGCATTGATTGCTGTTTCATAATATAAAATTTAATTATCTCTATTATTTTACAATAAGCTTTTCTGCCTTGGGGCTTCTGGCACAGGGTACGGTTAGTAACAAATCTAATAAATAAAGAAATAAAACACTTCATTTCCTTTTCAAAAGGAAGTTGTGTTTTGCTCTGTATGCTTTGAGCTTAGGGGAATTCACTGTAGCTTTCCCAAACACACTTGTTCTTTGGCTCAGAAAGGCTACCATCCAGGGCCCCAGGACATTTAGCCACCGGGAACCATTGTGCTCCCTTCCCCAGCAGGGACTACAGTAAACAGATCGCACCTCTGCACATGCTCTCAAGGGCTGTTTCTTACTCTTCATGCTTTTATCACTGGATTCCCCCTCATTACATTTATGCAGTCCAAGAAGCATAGAATTAAGAACACTGACTTCGATTAATCCTTTACCCACTTACATTTTGTTTACCCTACTGTTTTCTTTTGAGAAAAGATTCCAATTTTAGCCAGATGCAGGTTAGCTGATACAACATGGAGCTTCTGAGAGATGAGACAATGCTATTGAGAGTGTAATTGAAGTCAAACCCTAAGCAGATTGTGCACAATAGTTTAGGAAGATGAGGAATAGATGAGCTATATTTATTACTAAGCTATCCAGACTTTAGAGACTATGTAATAAAGGGTCCTCCATGCAAATATATCCTGTAGGTATCAACATCATGCCTTTAATAAGCATCTTATAAACATAATTTATGCATCGTCACTAGGTCTAGTGCTATTGAAGATACAAAAGAATCTGAGACAAACACTCTGCCTCTAAACGCCTAACCCAAGGGCTAAAATAAGAGAGCTGCAAAATTGTCTTACAAGGCAAAATACAGGAACTCCTGGAAAATAAGGGAAAAATGAATGTTCCACCACAGGGCACATTGGATCAGGTAAAGGATGAGAAAGTTTCCGTGGAAGAGATCGTGCTTATAGTAGGTCTGGGAAAACAGGATTTCCTATTACACGCACCAATGGGAATGAATAGTAAACATCATACTGACCAAGAAAACAACTCCAAAGAGGGTATCAGTCCCTCTACGTATCACAATTTTAAAAATTAAAAACACGTTGCTTAGAATACATGAACAGGTGGAAGTAGAAAGAAAGGTGGAAGGGTGAAGGGACCTGGCCCAGGGCTCTCTCCTAGCTCCTAGCTGCTGCTGACAGTCCTTGACACCCCTTGGCTACGGCTGCGTCACTCCGATGTCTGACTGCATGTTCACATGGTCTTCTCTGAATAAAAGGCAACATGCACTCTTCTGTCGTATAAAGTCAAACTCATCTACTCCAGGGAGTAGAGTGTGGGCATTTCCTTTTGGAGGCGACCATTCAGCCTGCTACAGACCGGACGGTAAGCATTTCTGAAGATAACAATATGATCGCACATATTTTGGCATCATAATACACTTGCATCTTCTTAAATGAAAGCTTGATCCTTACTGATAGTAATATTTTTATTTCTACCTGGAAAACTCCCTCATTCCTTTCTTCAGAGATCGTTCCAAAATATTTTCAAATCTCAACTCCTCAACCTTCTACCTTACTTTCAGCAGATGACTTTGCCTCATATTTTCCAGGAAAACCAAGTTCACCCAGTACAAGTTCTTTAAAATTCTGTTACCTACCCTTCCAACTCATTAAACAAAACACCTAAACTCTTCTCTTTTTTTATTTTTTTTTTTGACGTTTATTTATTATTAAAAGACAGAGAGAGACAGAACATGAGCAGAGGAGGGGCAGAGAGAGGGGGAGACACGGAATCCGAAGCAGGCTCCAGGCTCTGAGCTGTCAGCACAGAACCCAATGCAGGGCTCGAACTCATGAACCGTGAGATCATGACCTGAGCCCAAGTTGGACGCTCAACTGACTGAGCCACCCAGGCACCCCACACTTAAACTCTTCTAAGTATTTGGGATATATCTGTGAATTAAAACAACAAAAATTATAAAATTACGTAAGGAACATTCTGGAAGGGGGATAAAAACTAAATATAATAACTTACTAATGTATAATATGTTATCTGATGATAAGTACAGATGATCCTTGAACAACATGGATTTGAATTGTGTGGGTCCACTTACATGTGGATTTTTTCCAATAAATACACAACAGTAGGGTAAATGTATTTTCTCTTCCTTATGATTTCCTTAATAACATTTTCCTTTCTCTAGCTTTCTTTATTAGAAGAATACAGTATAGGGGCGCCTGGGTGGCTCAGTTTGTTAAGAGTCAATCATGCTTCCAGCTCAGGTCATGACCTTACAGTTTTTGAGTTCAAGCCCTGCTTTCGGTTCCATGCAGACAGACTGCTGGGATTCTATCTCTCTCCCTCTCTCTCTGCCCCTCCTCCACTTGCTCTCTCTCTTTCTCAATAAATAAACAAACATTTTTTTAAAAGAAAACAGTACATGATACATATAACAAAATATGTGTCAATCAACTATTTCTGTTATCAGTAAGGCTTTCTATCAATTATAAGCTAGTAGTATTTCGGGGGTAGTAAAAACATGTGAATTTTTAACTGTGCAGGGGGTCACTGCCCCTAACTCCTCGTGTTGTTCAAGAACCAACTGTACTATGGTAACAAGTAAAAGGCATAAGAAATAGCAGGTATGAAAATCAAAGGTAGGATAGGTCTTGTTGTGAAGGTAAAATCTAAGCAGCCTTGAAGGAGGTGATGGAATTAGCTGACAGATAGGAAGCAAGAGCACTCAGATCCAGGGAAGGGATAGAGCAAAAAGCTCAGTGATGGAAAGATGCCTGGTGTCTTAAGGAACCAAAGAAGAAGCCAATGTAGCTAGAGCAGAGTAAGCAAGGTGAAGAAGGTAGTGACATAGTCAGGAAGGTAAGGGTGCGGTGAGGGCAGATCAGGCAGAGTGTCACCAGTTGTAAGGACTTGGGAGTCTGCTCTGACAGAATTGGAGGGCCATTCCAGAATTTTACAAAAGAGAAGAGTTATGAGATGACATTTATTTTTAATGAACCCCTCTAGCTTCCAAATTAGACTTTTTTTTTAAATATAATTTATTGTCAAATTGGTTTCCATACAACAGCCCGTGCTCATCCCAACAAGTGCCCTCCCCCATGCCTGTCAGAGGGAAGACAAGTACAGAAGCGAGGAGACTGGTTAGGATGCAGCCACCGTAAAGTATGTGACAGATGATCATGATTTAGACTTGTGACATAGTTATAAAGGTGGTGAGAAATAGCTGGGTGGGGGGTATATTTTGCATAGGGACAACAGAAGTTGTTGATAAGGTGCTAGAAGAAGAAGGCTCTGACTGGCTTGAGCAACTAGGAAGATGGAGTGGTTATTATCTGAGATGGAGAAGACCACAGCGGAGCAGACCTGGAGGTGGGTGGAGATCTGTAGTTTAGTTATGGGCACAGTGAGTTTGAGGGGTCTACTATATAATATACTAATTGCATTATTATACAGCAATAGCTATTATACAATATAATAGAGGGGTCTATTATTCATAAATAATTATATATAATAAATGTATAAATTGTACATAGACACAATTTTATTGAATATAGTAGATATTCATATATCTATTAAACTACTTATATGAATCTAGATACACAAATCCGGAATTTGGGAGATTATTCTGGACTGGAGATACGACGTCCATATTTCTCTAAATCTTTATCCATGAGTCCTTTGTCCTTCTGGGCCAGAGGAAGAAGTAATACCTTTCCCAAATCTAGCACCTAACCTATGCCCTTGATTCCACCCTTCACAATCCATTCCAATTTCTTCCTTCAGCTGGTCTCCATTTTTCTTTCGAATCACGAGTGTCTAATTCTACTTTGGCTTTTTTTCCCCCATTTCCTAAATCAACTAGAGCTTTTTCTATCCAAATCCACACCTCTCTACTCATGTAAATAGAAAGTTTTTAGATCTCTACTCTTCTTGACTCACCCTTTTCCCTGTCTTCTATCTTTCAAGGTCCAAAGCCTTGAAAGAATTGTCTATGCCTTGCATCTCTAATTTTCTGACTGAGTTTCAAAGCATTGCACCCCGAAGACCTTCCTGTATTCCAAGATATCTACTTCCTGCCTTGATTTTTTTTTAATCATGACCAAATTGGGAATATGACAAATAGCAGCCAATCATCTCCTTTCTTCAGTCTTTATACATTAAGAGGAAGACATAAGTGTGGTCCAAAACAGTAGCAAGATTAAAAATTGGGCTTTGACACTTTATATGATTTTATTTCATTTTATTTTATTTTATTTTATTTTATTTTATTTTATTTTATTTTTATTGTTCATTTATTTATTTTGAGAGTGAGAGAGAGAGACAGAGAGAGAGATGTAGGGGCAGAGAGAGAGAATCCCAAGCAGGCTCCATGCTGTCAGCACAGAGCCTGATGCAGGGCTCAAAACCGTGAACCATGATGAGATCATGACCTGAGCCGACATCAACAGTCGGATGCTTAACCCACTGAGCCACCCAGGTGCCCCATGGGCTTTGACACTTTAGAATCAGTTGGAGGAGTCCTAATAGCTCTCCTATTGGCTCATACTACTCCAGCCCCAGTAGCTTCCTTACTAGTTCTGAAATAGTTCAAGATTTAGCCTCAGTGCCTTTGAATATGCTATCTTGACACTCCACTTCCCCCAGATATTCACATAGTTCACTCCCTCAGTTCACACAGGTCTCAGCTCACGTATGCACACCTCAGAGGGTCCTCCGCAACCACCCTCCTAAACTAGTACCTCTTTCACTCCCCATTGCTTGACCCGCCTCTTTTCCTTCATTGACATTTTTTCTACCTAACATTTCATAAATTGAGGTGCTTATTTGTTTTATCTGACGCCCACACTGAAATGTAAACTCTGTGAGAGGCAGGGCATTTTCTCCTTTGTGTGCTGCTGTTTCCCGAGTATTTGAAACAAGTCCTGGCACATAGTAAGTTCTGATAATGATTTGCTCAATGAACGTGCTTGTGGTTGAGGGATTTGGCTCTTGTGCCCTAACAGTTGGCCACAAACCTGGCAAATAAATACCATGAGTATCTTCCTTTCCTGCTCTTCCTGCTTGCCAATGGGATACTACATTGGATGAGGACTGGAGTGAAAAATTAAAGAGAACAGCAGGGTTAAAAAACAATCATTCTTTCCACTTCAAGTCAGTTTTAGAAAGGATCCAGGCAGGGCGTCCGTTAATTGTAGACTTGATTTCTGCTCAGGTCATGATCTCAGGGTTCAGACATGGAGTCTGCACCAGGCTCCATGCTGACAGAGCCTGCTTAGGATTCTCTCTCTTCCTCTCTCTCTCTCTCTGCTCCTCCCCCACATGCATACTTGCACTTGCACGTGCTCTCCCTCAAAATAAATATAGAAGCTTAAAAAAAAAAAGGATCTAGAACTCCTGGCGAATCTGAGGGCAACACCCAAGGTGGGTGTGTCCATAATCCCTTTATGGTACAACAAACAAACAAACAGGCACAATCAATCACAACTTGGCTTAGAAAGCCTGTGTAGCACCAGGATGAATTCCTTCCCAGCCACCTCTCCTGCCCTGCCTCCCTCCCAAGAAGATTATCCCTCTAATGTAAAAATACAGAAGCTACTAGTATTGAAAAGATGAGTCAGATGTATTTTGATTCCGCCGAGCACGGGGAAGCTGATTCAAGATTTGGACACAACAGGAAAGGCCACTCAAGTGCAAGGGTGGAGAGGGTCTGCTGAGTTTCACTAGAAGAAAGAACTGGCAAGAGCGGGGTGCAAATGAGGAAAATTAGGAGAGGGGAGGAGGAAACTTCCAGGGGTATCTAAGAACCGAGACTATGAGATGGTAAGTGTAGAGGTCTCCTCCTTATGGATGCTGTTTTCAACCTTCTGTTCTGCATACTATAAAGACTGTCTAAAAACCTACTCCTGGTGCCCCCATGCCAGTCTGCTCTTTCACTTCCTACTGACATCACATATGAGCAACTGTTGCATGTGGCTCCTTTCCTTTGAGCTTCCATGAGGTTTTGCGTGGTGAGACCATCCCACTGTGTTCATATTTTGTTTACCTACAATACTGCGATACGGTATTGAATTGAAGAGCATTTGAAAAGTGGGATGAAAGGAAATGAGAGCTTGTCCTTACCTTGAATCTCATATCAGGAGCCGAAATTAGATCCCACCTACTGGGAAGGGAGAGAGATTGTGTCACCCAACAAAGCTCAGCCCCCTTGGCACATCCAAAGCCTCATATCCCTGCCCCCTGGCTTTGGCACCAGGGGTTCCACGGCTGTGCCCAGGATAAAAGCGCCGTCCCCAGCTTGCTCTCGGGCAAAGACAGCCTGCTTTTAATTAGGAGCAGGAGCCGTTGTTAGATTTGTATTTTTCTTTCCTTCCTTTCTTTTTTTTTTTTTTTTCCTATGCTTGATGGCATGATGTGTGTTACATATTTAATTAAAGAGGATCTAATGAGTACTTCTAACAGCCCTGGGGTCAGAAGAGCCACTGCAGAGATTCATGCAAATGAGCCAGGCTTTATGGCTTCCCTAGTGAGCAGCAGTGAGGTTGTCCAAAATGGCAGAGCCTGTGGGAGCCCATCAGCTTTCCGACTCCCACAGGAAAAACCCAAGGGGAAGCACACAGAGGGTGGGGAGTAGAAGCTGCAGACTTTGTGTCTGGGCCCAGAAATAAGTCTAAATGTACAATGGGGTAAGTCTAAACTTTATGAAATAAAATGTGGAGGGGGGGAGCCAGTGGGGTCAATAGGCTGGGTCAGAGAGCAACCCAAGAGGACTAAGACTCTTTGGAACACACATCTGAGCATAGGAAGGTGAACCAGAGAACAGCGAAGGCAGAAGAGGTAAAGCAAAATGTGCTAAGGCGTCTGGGTTTTATTTTATGGGAAACGGGCCATTAAATGTTTTTTATATGTACTTTCTTCACTGTGCTCTATGCTTATGTCTGTTATAGCACTTCTCTCGTGATTTATCTGCAAATATATCTATCTCCCTATTAGACTATGAACTGACTCCTCAAGAGTGAGGACCTCCTCTGTCTTTGCTCCCATGACTCGTATTAAACTTCCTCTGTTATACCATTATACCAGATATCCTACTAGATTATAATTGCCTATTGAGTTTCTGCCTACCCTGCCTAATTGAAAGTTGATTGACTGTGAAGATTCTGGGTTTTCCCCCCATAATATTTTTCTCATATTTGTGTTTAGATGTCTAGCATCTACCACAGAGCCCAGAATGGAATATGCCCTCAATAAGGTATTGAATGAATGAATGAACGAATGATCCAAATATAATCAGCCTGATTTCAGGCCAGCCTTAGCATATTTACTGCATCCGAACAAAGACAGACAGCAGATTTGCTCCTGAAAGCATTACGGAATTGTTTAGGATTTTAGTGAAAGTCAGCTACTTGGGCAAATGGAGAATGATGTTATATTGCATATTACACCATAAGATCTCTTTAGAATTTTGTTTAAACTAAGATATAGAATAAGAAATTTAATGCATTGTCCTTAATTGGATCCTACTTTGAGGGGAAAAAAAAAGAATCAGCTATTAAGGACATTTCTCAGATAATTGGGGGATAGTTGGTGTTAGATGATATTCAGAAACTATTTTTGTTGTGTGATAATAACCTTGTTATATAATAGTTTGTCTTTGTGGTGGCTTTTAAAAATAGCTCCAAAGTCTTTCACACTCAACCCATGCAGAGGAGGGGTTCTATGTCTCCGCCCTTGAATATGAGCTTGTTTATAGCTGCTTTGGCCAACAGGGTAGGGTAGAAATGAAGCTGGAAGGTTTCCAAAGCTAGATCAGAAAAGCCTAAGCAGGTTCTACCTAGTTTTCCTGGAATGGCCATTCCTTTTTTAAGATGCTCCTGAGAACACAAATGCCATGCTGTGAGATGCCCAAGTCACATGGAGGGGCCACATGTGGATGCCCCGTTCCATATACCCAACTAAGACCAGACTCCCTGAATCACTCCTAGGCTTATCTGTAGAATCTTCCAGATAATTCCAGCCCCCAGACATTTGAATACTCCCAAATGAAATCCCAGGTATTGTGGATCAGGGGGAAGCCATCCCTCTGTGTATTACTGACCCACAGAATCCCTGAGTGTAATAAAACAGTTGGTACTTTGTGCTACTAAGTTCGGAGTGGTTTATTCAGCAGAAACAGTATGGACAGGCGTCTCTGACATTTTTCGGAGATGCATGCTAAAGAGCATAAGGAGAAAGTGCCATGATACCTTCTGCTTACTTTTAAATGGTTACCACAAAATGTGTACAAAGACAGCACGATTGATCGAGCAAATACAGGAAACCATTGCAACTGTCAAATATAGGTGGTGAATATGTTGTTTATTGAACTACTTTTTAAAAAATTTTGACAACCACAAAATTTTCTTTTACAGTGCTTTTAAACCGCTCTTTGTTTCTCTAAAGTTCTCTATCTCAGGAAGACATAAGTTTATCACTCATCTCTTTAATCTCTTAGTACAACCCTCTCTTCCAATGGGTCCTACTTCTTCCTCCTTCTCCCCTCAGGGGCTCTCCTTGTGGGCCAATGTGCCTTTCCCAGTGAAAAGCCAGCAAAACCCACCTCTCTCTTCTGAGATCTGTCATTTTTCAAGGCAGAGGAAGGGATTAGGGTTGGAATGACTAATACTTTAGTGTGATTTCTTTCAAATTAATGACATAATTTTAAAAAAGACTTTTAGAGGGGGCACCTGGGTGGTTCAGTTGGTTAAGCTTCTGACTCTTGATTTCAGCTCCGGTCATGACCTTGTGGTTCGTGAGTTTGAGCCCCGCACTGGGCTCCACACTAGCGCTTGGGATTCCCTCTCCCTCTCTCTCTCTGCCCCTCCCTTGCTCTCACTCTCTCTCTCTCTCAAATAAGTAAACTTAAAAAAAAAGTTAAAAAAAAAAAAAAAAGACTTATAGAAACTACTTAGTAAAAACACCAGAATGGAACCTCATCAGATTCAATATGTGTTTAGTAAAGCAAGGGCAAGATTTCCTGTATTCAACACTTGAAATTTTCAAAGCAATTCAATGGATTGTTATTCTCATCAAAAGAAACCAAAACATTTTTCTAAGTCATTGTAGGGAAAATAGACCCAAAAGGGGAACATTTAAAAAGGGCTCTGATAAAAAGTGCTTTTCCCTCTCTCCTGACTCCCTTCACTGTAGAATTGACTTTCAAAATTCCAGCGTGATTCCCTCCCTCTTTTCCCGGCTCCCGGGCTCTTCCCCGACAAGCTGCTCCCCCCCTTTAACGTTCACTGCTCCCTTGAGGAACAGAACCAGGGTGAACCTTGGAACCCCAATCCTATTGTAGAAAAAAAATCTCTTACATTCTTTTTTTTCCCCGAATAATATTCCATTTTATTAATATACCACATTTTCTGTACCCATTCATCAGGTTCCCTTACATTCTTGATATTTTCTTCAAATACTCCTTCCCATCTGGCTATAAAAACTAAAACAACTTTCTCCCTGTTTAACACCACTTCCTGTACACGCTTTCTAAAAATAGTAATCATTATTATTATTATAATCAACATGGAAGCTGATTTTTATTGAATACTTACTACATAGTGCATTTATGCTGCTCTCTTTTATTACTTCTTTCGATCAATCTTCTCACCAACCCCACAAGCGAGATATCGCCAGTATTCCCATCCTGAAATTGAGGAGCCGGTAGCTTACCCATGACCATCCAGCTAGGAAGGGACGGAACCAGGATAGAAACCAGGTAGTCCGACCAGGGACCCCTACTTGGAACCATCATGCATCATTTTCTCCCCTTACTGGCTTCCCAACAAGCTTCATTCCTTTTTTCTTTTTTTTTTTTTTTTTTATTTTTTTAAATGTTTATTTATTTTTGAGAGAAAAAGACAGAGCGCGAGTGGGGGAGGGACAGAGAGAGGGGGAGACACAGAATCCGAAGCAGGCTCCAGGCTCTGAGCTGTCAGCACAGGGCCTGACGCGGGGCTCGAACCCAAGAAGCATGAGATCGTGACCTGAGTCGAAGTCGGACACTTAACCGACTGAGCCACCCAGGCGCCCTTTCATATCTTTACTCCCACCCCTGACAACGCAGAGCCAGAAGAAGGGGTTTGCGTGTGCATCCTGCAGCCTCCAAACCGGTGTCCCCTCATCCCCAGGCATCTGCTAATCTTTGAAGCCCATACCATACTGTCCTCCTTAGCTATGTAGTTCCAGGACACTCAGTCGCTTCTTCCTTGACTTCAGCATGTGAATGCCATTATCGTCTGTGATTGTTCCCTGATCCATGATTGCAGCATTCATGCCCATATCTTATAACTGCAGCAACTTCTGAAACATGCTGCTCTGTGCACACTCACAGCCACACATCTCTGCTACTCAGAACCTACTCTTGTACATCTGGGGCCCTGAACATGCAGCAGCTCCTTTCTGATTTCTCGCTCCTTCTTCTCCATGTCCCTTTTGCCTTCGCTTACACTAAATGGCTCTTTGGTTTAGCCATGAGTTGCAGTAAAGCATGGCTTGTTCCCCTTAACTCGTCACGTCCACTCTTAGCCCACTCCTCTCTCTACACACCTGAATGCTGAGTCATTCCCTACCACCCTCCAATGCCTTGCTGTCCTTGCCCTGTTTCTCCCTGGCAGCCCTCAACTCTGGAAAACTACTCTTTGCTTTTTCTATTCACCCTCCAAGGCTGTGAAATGCAACTGGAGAATTTCACGAAAACATGTTTAGTCTTCGTCATTTCAATCCAACTCAGTTGAATTTTTCATCTCCCCTGAAATCTCTTTGCATACTTGGTTCCTATCGACTCCACATTCCATTTCCCCTGAAAGTTGCCTGAAATCTTGCTATTTCCTCACCCACTCAACCTGTTTGTGCTCCAGCAGAAGAATATTTACGCAAATCTTCCAGGAGACGAGAATGCCATTTTCTGCTGATCCTTTTGTTCAAAGTCGTTGTACCAGAAGTAGCCCCCTGTTTTTTCATATGACCAAGCTCACCACATAGGTTCTTTCTGTGCCTTTCTCCTTCTCAAAGACTATCAAAAACTCTCATCTTCTGTCTTTACCCATAGAGTGAAAAGTGATCTGTCTTCAATCACTCTTCACCCATAAAATTTAATGTCCTTCTGCTCTCTTACTAACCTATTTCCTACTATCCTACTAAGCTGCTACCCTATCCCCTCAACAGAGTGCACCTCTAACCCTTCAGCAGACAGAACCACGTGCTACCCTAGTCATCCACTCACCAGTTAACTCTGCGAGATGATTTTCCCTCACCAGTCTCTCAAAATGGTTCTCCCAGGGACACCAGCAATCTCTGAATCTCTCAAGCCAAGAATTGTTTCTTAATCCCCATTCCTGACTTCTCTAAAGAATCTGAAACTTTTCATCGTTGTCAACAGCATGGAATTCTATCCCACATGAATGTCCTTGCTTTCTCACTTTTTCTCTCTTTCCTAGTTCTCTTTCTCAAAAAGAGACCTCTGAGATCAGGTCTTTTTACCCAAAGGCCCCATAAGGTCCCTTTCCTTTCCTAAGCTCCTTCAGACTCTCAGCTTTATCTAAATTTACACATAAATGCATGTATTTCCCCTTTTTTTCCTGACCTCCAGGCTGGAATTTCCAGCTGCTCCCAGAAAGCTCCATGAATTGCATAGACATTTCAGATCCACCATCCAACCCTGGACCCCCAGAGTACTGAGTTCTTTCCATGGCTCGTCTACTGCTATATAGTGCATCACTCTTTATCAGGTGCCTCTCTGCTCTACTGACACTGATTCAATTCCAACCTTTTGAACCCGCAGTCAAGTTCTTCCATCCTCCTAGGCACCCTCATTCTTCAGCCTTATCTCTTCTTCTATCACGTCTTTATTCGTTTATCTGGGAAGTCAGTGTGTGAAGAGCTCCACTTCTTTCTAAAACGGCGTGTCATCAACACATGTAGAAAACTACAGTGCCTACCTCAACATGCCTCTGAATACCTTCTAGGAGAGTGTAGTGATTAAAGGCTTGGGCTGTGTGGTCCCATTAAAGCCCCTTAGAATCCTGGTTGTGTGTTTGGGAGCTGTATGCCCTGGACAAATTGTGCAAGTTCTCTAATCTTCAGGGTCCTCATCTGGAAAGTGGAAGTTTTAAGAATCAAATGAGATTCTGCCAGCAAAGTGCTGCCCAGAGTACCTAGCATTATAAGTGCTTTCTATTTTTATCTTATCAAATTGTTCTATAATAATAGAGCTCTGCTCCTTCAAGCTGGGCCCCACCCAAAGAACATTAACTCCCAGCCACTTCATAAACAAGCAGCGGAACTGTATAGCAAAGAATTGGAATTGGGTCTCATCAGGCAGGCAGCGTTCTACTGTCCTTGGTCAGGAGAACTGACCCAGGGATGTATGTAATCCCTCATTTTCCTGGAGGCCATTTAATTTAGTAAGTAAAACCGTCCAAAACAAACTGAAACCAGAAAATGAGCACTTGGGTTTTCCGAGCAGCCCAACAGAAGTCCAAGGATTCATTTACTAATTGGAGTTTCCCTCGTTTGTTATCTCTGACTCTGATCCCCCGACCAGCGGACCATGTTCTTTCTGAACTTGGTGTAGGGTATGTGAGTTCTCATTATGAATCCACAGGAGGTCTCTGTGTGACCAGGGTAAAGTACATATCTTTTCTGGGTTTTTATTTTCTCAACCTCAAAATGAAAAACACTCGGAATTCTCCCTGCTCTCACCTAAAAGCCCAGGAAATGGCACATGTTAAGCGCTCAATAAATAATCTGCTAGATGAATAAATGAGTAGGTGACTGAATAGCTTCTCTGAAGTCCACATGAGTTGTTAGGAGTAATCACACTTTGAAAAAGGAAATAATAATTAAATTTACCCAACGAGCTATTAGATAGCAGACGATGAATACACCAACCGCTTTAGGTTCAGGGCTTAAAGAGCTTCCCTCTCGTCTTCTAACTTCTCAAACCCTTCGGACTCTCCTAGAAGCCTTGACAGTATGCATAAGGAACAACATAGCATGTGCATCACTAGCACTCGGGGACCCATCTAAATATCAATACTTTCTCCAGGATGCCTGTCACCAATTCCTTTTAGCATCAAATGAGGCCAGAAAGCCACGAAGGCTCCTGGGTGCAGCACAAGCTCCTGGCTCCTGTCCTGGCCTGTCTGCTCTCTGCGTGACCCCAGCCTGCAGACAGCCCCCAGAGGTGGCTCCCTCGCACGCGAGCCCCAGAGCTCACTCAGATTGGCTCCCGGGCCCCAGCCCTCTGGGCTGAGAGGCAGTGACTGAGGTAAACCTTGACACCACAAACCCCACAGCCATAAATTTCACGTACGTCTAGTAAAACACAGGCATCCAATTAAACCCATAATCCTATAAACTTGCCAGCAATCAAGCGCACGGTTAAAAATGAAGATGGACAGGTGCACTCAATCAATACCATCGAGGTTGCAGCCTGCAGTTTGTAGGCTGTTTTACATCGAATCTTCTGCAGTTTCTCGATGCGGTTTGTTTTCTGCCTGGGTAGAAATAACAAATGTTCTTGCTTACTCTTCCGGCACATTGTCCTGGGCGCTGGAGCATGGCTGAACCCTGAGGCCAACCAGATGTGGGACACGCAGGAGCCGGCGGAGGGCCTTCCTTGGTGTGGCCCTTCTCTCTGCACCCCCCCCACCCCCACCATGGTCCTTTTCTGGCCACACCACAGATTTACACCCTAGTGCCTGGAGGGTACCAGGGACCTCTGCCTCAAGGGCCTCCTCTTACCTTTCCATTGATTTCCTTGGCCCTCTGGCCACCTCCACTGGTCGTGCCCGCCAGGAACAATTTATAATGCGCTGGCTTGCTATGGTTCTCCAGTTTACAGGCAACTTGGTTTAAAGATTAAAACATTTGAAGAGCATGAAGAAAAAAAACAGCTGATCAGTTAACATGTCAGTAGGCAGCAAGCGCGCTGAAACTACAAGGGGAGCTGCTGAGTACAACCTCCAGCACTTTCCTCAAGATTCATCTAGAGTCTCATTGTGTGTCTTCCTCCTCCCTTTCCTCCCGGTCATGCCATGCTCTCCTTTCCCTTCTGCCTGTCGCTCCCGTCTTCCTCTACGAATCCCTTCTTGTCTGCACACCTCTTTTCTTTCTCCAGCCCTGCGCAATATGAACTAAACTTACCTGATTGTTAAATGAAAGAGAAGTTACGGTTTTGTCTTCACTGTACTCTGATTTTTCCAAGAATAGCATGTCTGTATGTCTCTCAATAGGTTACTTGGTGAACCGATATCTCCCAAAGCTCTCCTAGCCTGTTTTGCCAAGCTGAAATAAAGATGTATAATGGGGAATTTAAATAATCAGTAAGGAAAATCCGTCTAAGAAACACATACAGGAACTATCATTTGCTAGAATCAAAGAAGATTTTGGTGTCTAATGCTTTTTTTTTTCCTCTCTGCAAATTCCTAATGGAGCTTCCAGTTGGACCTTCCGACTATTAGCTTCTCTGATGTGGACGTCTCCAGTTGGCTCTGGTACTAGGGACTGGCATTTGCCAAGTCTTGTTTGTTATCCTGGGGGCATGAGTCATTACAACATATAGAAGAAATGTTTCTGGCAGCACACATATCTGATCCCTGCAAGCAACAACATCAGCGAGATAGGAAGGCTTTGGAAGAATTTCAGCCCTACTCCTCATGTAAGCATCTATGTTTCCCTTGTCCACGGATCATGCAACTCTTGAATTAGGGGAAAGGGATGGATAAATGGCATAAAGAGGATTGCTGAGGAAATCCAATCACAGGGCAATATTCTTCCTCTAAAAAATCGTCCAACTCACATTCGCAAAACCGTATATACTATTCTCATACGGACATGATGTTGCTGCACAGCGAGATTAACTCTGTAGGCTTCATTGGTCAGATCCTGAGGCTGGAAGAGAACACAAGTCTTTTTATACTCTACCTCCAGCAAGCTACCCATCAGCCAGAAAGCAAGCCCCACATGCTCCAAGTCAAGGGAGCTGATTTCACACACACACACACACACACACACACACATGCACTACAAAACAGCCTCTCAGTTATCAAAGACATCCAGACTAGTATTTACCAAGTATATTTGTGGTCTGGGCGCTTGACCCGTTGCTCCCACTAACAGTCTGGTTTCATTGTCAAGACAGCCCCATGACTTGATTGTTGTCGTTCCCGTTTTGTAAGTGCGGTGTCATAGCCAGAACGGAAACCTAAACTTGGGTCTTCTGACTCTGCAGTTGGAGTCTGGCCCCTGCACAGTGCTGTCCCCGCCCGGGCGTGGGCTAACCTGACACCCAAGAGAACCAGTCCCTACGCCATTTGGCGTGTTGGGCAAAGAAGACATTATCTGGCCAACTCAGCCCCAGAAGAGCGGCTTAGTGGTTCTTTCCCTCTCCTGCCCCTCCAAACCTGGTGACGGGTATAAGCCCCACAAAAAGAGTAGGCTTCAACGAGCATGGATAATCTCCTTCAGACACTGGTGGATGGGAAATATATAGATATATATACTCTGTCATTAAAACAACCCCGTTTTTCTAAGCTGCTAATAGGATTATTCAAAATGTTCAAAGCAAAATCCTAAAGCCTGTTATTGGTTTGCCAAAGAAATGAAGCTTTTTTTATTTTTTTATTTTCATCTCTCTCTGAATGTCGATTCCGAGTCAGGCAAATGAATGAGCACCAGTTTCTCAGCCGTGCTACTCACTCAACATGCAAGGAGTTCCTAAGTAGGCTTCACCAGCACTGAGTCCCTAAGCATTGCTTTCTTCCTCTCACCCCCCTCACAGCCCCCTGCCACCCCTTCTTTGCACCACCCCAAAACACAAATGTGTCAAATACTAACTCGCCAAGCTTTCCCGAAGTAACCCTAACAGATGAAGTCGGACATTTTCTTGTTCTTCCCTTCAGCATTCAGGTACTCAGCTTGGAGAGTAAGAACCCATAGTTGTCTGAAGGTTATTTTGTAAGTGCTCTTGAGTCACTTAAAGTTAGTCTGTTCTCCCCCATCAATTAGACTTTAAGGAATTTGAGGACTAAGGTGGATTTCCGTTCCTTTATTCTGAGTTGTTGTGGCTCTGTCACTCAATGCTCCCTCGCCACCACACCTCGCCATAATCCGTTCACTGACGTAGGCACGGTACATGGTGCTGACTGGTTACGTGACAAAAACCAGGGTCAGAAGTCAGCCTTGGCAAGAGAGAACTGTTTCGTTCTGGTGTTGTTTTGTTTTGTTTTGTCTGAGGGAGTGATCATAGGTCCAATGAAACAGTATGGAAAATATTTTGGGGGAAAGAACGCCCAAGCAGATCAAGACTGAGGAGTGAGATGCATAGAGATATAATATCCAGAGTGATCAAACACTTGTGAACGTAAGTTTGCAAGATGTTTATAAAAGCTGTTTATGAAATGCAAAGCAGAACACCTGTCCAGCTAGCTAGCTAGCTAGCTTCTGCATGGTTTGTTTGGGTTTTTTTCCTACCTCATATTCTCTATCCACCTCCTTTTCCCAATCTCCATTCTCCTCCTCACCCAAATACCCTATGCCATGGCCACTTAATATCACTGAGTCTCGCTAGACATAAATATCACCTCTTTGTAAAAGTCTGCCCTGACCGTGAGCGGCCCTGCCCACACCTTCGCTAGCCTTCGCTGCTCCCAGCTGCACAGCTGTCCTTCTGAACTCAGAGTCCCCAGCGTACTTGGAGTTGAGCTCTACTTGTCCTTTTCCCACCGTAATTAGCTCATGTTCATTTTTCAAATGTCTAATGCCAAGAACATAAGGAGAGGTCACGGAGTGCATACTCAGCGAACATTTAAGATATGAAAGAATTAACAAATGACTGAATGAATCAGATTGGCAAGTCCGTCAGCCAGGTTTTATCTCCACTTGTCATTCTTCCATATGTTTCCACCCTAAATACAAACTGCTGAACTGTACGTCCCTCATTCTTCTACGTGGTGCGTCTCAGATTGTGCAAATAATGGCAGGAAAATTCCAGTATAATAATATGACGGCATTTATTTTTAGACTGTCATTTCCTCCTGTAACCTGACACTGTGCGTTTACATGTACGAGCACTGGCATGCTATGGTTGCGGTCTACCCAGGTGGCTGGCAAAGCCTTCCATGGATTGTGTTTGGAGGGATAGGTCATTTGTCTGAGAGATGTGGGAGGAAGAGTTGATATTATGGTGAAAGAGAGAATTAGCATAATGGGGTCATTAAATTGACAATGGAAGAAAGCACTGCTCCATGGTCCCCCAGAGCAATCAGGGTGCCCTGAAATGGGAGACTGGCAATGATAATAAAAGAAACGGAACATACTCCGCCTCCCTTTTGTAGTTCCCCTGGGTCTGGCTTTCAGTAGCGTCTGTATCTGGGGAAGGCTCTGACCATGTCTGCTGCACTCAGATGCCTCTGCTCTTGTAGCTAAGTGACCAGAGGAGAGGAAAAGATGACAGGGAAAGGAGGCCGTAAAAAATGCTAAGACAGGGAAATTGGGAAAATTGCCACTGGAAACTTGTAGGCCAAAAAATCCTGGGGAGGCTTGAAGGGGAGCTGGTGTTTTTTGCAAATTCTTCTTCCTGGAACAAAAATTTGACCAGGGCTCTCACCTTCTATTGGGAAAATAGAAACCATCCCATGTAGGGTCTCTCCTTCTCCAAACATCAAACCTATAAACTTGTTTTTCCTTCACCTTTCTTCTTCCTCCCTTCTGCCACAAATGGACACCCCAGCCACTCATTCACTCAAGTGAGAGAAACAGTTCTCCTTGATTCTGTGCATTCTGCCACCGCCCTCCAGTGATGCACCAACAAATTCTCAGTATCTCTCGAATGTGTCCACCTGCTCTCCCTCCAAGGTCATAACCCTCATCGGGTGAGCACTCCTCTCTTACTTGGACCTGCACAATAGCTTCCTCACCCGTGTCCGGTTTCCACTCCAGGCTCCCTCTGATCTATTCTCTACCCAGAAGTGGAGTGATCGCGTCCATTTCCAAATTGGATAATGTTGCCATTCTGCTTAGAAGCCCCAGATCATGTCATATTCTACTTAGAATAAAGTCCAAGCTTCTTACTGTGATGTTTTATGTCCTATAGGATCTGGTCCTCCGTGCCCCTCTCTCCAGCTTTCTGGACACACTTTTCTCTGTTCGCTAGCCAGTGGCCATGATGGGCTTCTATGGGTCTTAGAAAACGCCAAGCCCTTTTAGTCATTTACTTACAGCAGAAATGCTCTCCCCTGCGACTCACTTTGCTAATCCTTAGTCATCCTTAAGCCTTTCCTGACTGCTCTGTCTCAAATAGACCCCTACCATAATTCTCTCCCTTATTGCTGCCTTATTGGTTTTCATAGACTTTTTACAGCTTGCAATGAATCAATTTATGTGTTCATTTACCTCTTCTTGGGTCACTCAGTAGATTGTAGGTTCCGTGAGGGCAGGTACCCTATGGGACAGTTTTGTTCACTGGGTTACCCCAGAATCCCCTACCATGCCTTGGACATATAGGCTTGGAGTTAATTGAGTGAACTCCAGCAAATCAGATGAATCTAGAAATGAAATAGGAGACTAGCATAATTATAAAGAAATGCACTTTTGTGACTTTCAGGACATATAACGCATTCCTGAGGACGCCTAATTTATTGGATGGATAAGACTCATTTGTAGCTGGCAGCATCTTATTTGTACCGTCTGCATCCCAGTAATTAATGCCAAGTTCTTAGAAGCAGTCTGTTCCCTTAAGGAGGCTGAATCTGTGCTTAAATTTGATAGAAGTGGCCTGGGGAATAGCAGAACTTGACTATATCGTCTTAAATTGTTCTCTCATTTGTTCACGTGTGAGAGTCTTTTCAGACTAACTTTAAGACGTTCAATAGGGAGGATGTTGCCCTATATTTTCTCTCTTTATTAAAATCCTAAAAACTATAAACTTTTCCCTCGGCTGATTCCAAAGAACGTATCCTTCATACATGAGATAAAGGAAGTGGGCCATGTATGCGTGCACAGGCGCGTACGTGTATGTGCGTGCACGTGTGTGTGCGCAGAAGACTGTGTTGGCGCACCGTCACTGTCCCTATCGTGCAATGAATAACGTGTGAGAGTCTCATACTACCCTTTAATTCAGGCGAAAAAATATATTTCTGCTATGCCTCCCTGTGATTTTCGGTTTCTATCCCAAATATAATTGAAAAAAAAAAGTGGTTTAATTTCCTATAGTGTAAACTATGAATTCCGTGAGGGCAGGAGACAAGGTCTGTTTTGTTTGTCACCGATTCACCAGACAGCACAGAGCAAGCACCATGCCTCCTGCATGGTAGATCCTCCATCGTGACTGAACTGAAATAAAAATTCCTATAGGTTTTGATTATTTTCATAGGATACTTCCTCTGCAGAGCCTCCTCCTGGCCCAGGACTTCACGGGGTTCATGGCAGGTACTTGCAAAATAAACACCTGCTGATTTTCCTTGACAGCTTAGCTTGTCGATTCTTTCCTATGGCTCCAATTCCTCCAGTTAAGCTCTTTTTTTGGGCGGGGGCGTGGGGGGCGGGAGGGAATAATACCTTCCCGGCAATTTCAGTAGCCACAGAGTTTATCTGTAGACAGTTTTTAAAAATAGCCAAAACAATAGCAAGGGACGGTGGGACCTAAAAGGAGGGTTTATTTCTGCCCAGCTCATAGGGGCAGCCCATAGGTCTGAGCCCTGCAGGGTCCTCGGGGAGGGACACTTTCCCATCTGTTCCTTCTGGCACTTCCAGAGTTAATGCTTCAAGCATTTATCCCTGTACCTTCTCTGTTCTCAGATAACTCAGAAATGGTTGGATTAAGAATGTCAAACTTGGCCTTTAGGTAATCCTCAGTGCAGAAGGCAGCAGAGTTAAATTTGAAGGGAAAAATGGTTAAAAGATAAAGGAGTTCTGGAGCACCATGAAGAGCCAGCACCCCACCCGTCGTTTTAGGGAACACAGAGACATTTTCAAAACCCTTGTCATCATTTAGATGGCATGGTATTTTCTGCATATTCCCCACGGCCCGTCTGATGGGGGCTGCAGGAGGGCGAATGCAGAGGGGAACCTCGAAGACCGCCCCCCCCCCCACAGGCTCCATCTCGGCTGGGGGACCCTCCCCGTGCGTTCAGCGCTGGGCGTGTCCTCCTGCTCCTGCCACGTGGCGCAAGCTGTGGGAACTACGACAAATGACTCAACCTCTCGGAGCCTGTTCGTCCTCTGTCCAGTATCGGCAACAGTACTTGCTGTGGGGCACAGCGCATAGCAACTGCTTGCTCAAGTCAGCCCTCCTGCCATCCTCTTCCGGTTCATCACCGTCCTCCATGGCACCCAGCCCTTGCCTCTCCCTTCCCCAGCACCACAGGGTGGCACACCAGGACCACCATCCTACCTTGGCAAGAATGCGAGGACTCACCCCATGGTTCTCCCCTCCCCCACCCTGACTTAGGCTCCTGCCAGCTGCGCCCCGACCCTGGGCCTGGCCACTTGGGCTCCAGAAGCTCTCCACCCCCAGATTCCCCTTGCTCACCTTTTCCTTTTTCTCTCTGATTCTGGCTCTGCTACTTAACCAGTCCTTACTCTTGTGGCCAGTGCACATGTCTCCCTGCTCCCACCTAACTTAGGTCCATCACTGTGGCCTTAGTCAACCCTTTTTAAGTACCTAGACTGTCCGCTCTCACATGTCTGCTTCATCTATATAAATTCAGTTTAACACCACCTTCTCCGTGAAGCTTTCCTTGACTATTACCTCGGATATCAAACCCTGAATTTCTCTAACACTTTATAGCCTATTTCTCTCTTTCAGGGACATGGTTAATCAGACACCACCTTATTCATGATTAATGTAGAATTCTATACTGGAGAACAAACAAATCCTGGTTCTGTCTATGTGACTTCGGAGAAGTTATTTAAACTCCTGGCAAATCAACAGATAACATATAAAATGAAGTAATTCCATATAGCTTGACTGGTTGTATAGAAATAAAGTAATCTAAGACAAGTCATGTAGCATAGGCCAAGTTCATATTAGGCATTTAATAAACAGCAGTGGCATTGCCCTATGTTTGTGAATATCTAGGACCCCTTCAAGGACAGGGCTTTATGTTTCTTAGCATGCTCCATGTTGCCTAGAAATATGTCATACTTGCTATATACCCTTAGTTTCTAATGATTAATACCTATTTGTTGAATGAATGAATGAATGAATGAATGAAATATATCTTCTCCTGTGTCAATTAATGTGTTTGCCACCCAGCTATTGTGGTGCTGTGTGTGTGTGTGTGTGTGTGTGTGTGTGAGCACATGTACCCACATGCATGCATGTTTTGCAATTCCTCTAATAGACCCATCTCCATATGTAAAATAATTAGAACCCTCTGGTGATCTTTGTGCTGACTTCTAATACCAAAGTGTCACCGAGACTGAAACTCCACAATCAGAGAGATTATCCTGTGGGGTACACATTGGACTTACCCGGCAGTCTTTCAGGTAATACAAAGCCTTATATCAGGGTCTATATCCTTCAGCCTGGGCTGCCATGACAAAATGCACAGACTAGGGGACTGAGACAACAGAAATTTACTTTCTCACAGTTCTGGAGGCTGGGAAGTCCAAGATCAAGGTGCTGGTGGGGTTGGTGCCTGGTGAGAGTCCCCTCCTTAGGCCCCCATCAGCTGCCTTCTCACTATGTCCTCACGTGGACTTTCCTCAGTGCATGCAGGCAGAGAGTGAGATCTTTCTCTCTTCCGATCTTATAAGATTACCAATCTATCAGATCAGCACCCCACTTTTACAACCTCATTTAACCTTAGTTACCTCCTAAAATACAATCACATTGTATGTTAAGGCTTCAACATAGGAATTTGGTGGTGGTGGTTGGGGGAACCATCCAGCCCGGAGAAAAGTCATTCACGTCTTAATGTAAATTCCGTTTTCAGGGACTTTCTCCTTGGCCTTCCAGCAGCCGCTAGAGACTGAGTTCAGTTCTCCATAACAAAGGGACAGTGTAATTAGTTTCAAGTACCTGTCCCTATCTATGGGCCATCGTGAGATCAAAGCCTTAAGGCCTACTGTCTGCTCAAAACACAGAGCAGATATCTCCATAAAAAAAAAAAAAAAGGACATTCAAGAGACTGGAAAACAAAAATTGAGTTGTCAAAACTCAGTGTGAACCAAGTTTCATAAATCACTGCCAGCCAGGAGGGGTTCTGGGATTGTTGGTGCTCTGTATTATTATGTATTTGCTCTCTTGTTGCTCTTAAACTGGAATCTTCCCCTTACCTTTATGACTCTGTGTGTGTGTGTGTGTGTGTGTGTGTGTGTGTGTGTCTGCATGTGGCCATGATTTTTTGGGTAGTACAAATCAATTGTCTTGTAAAATTCCCCTTCCATTAGTTTCTTGTTGCTGCGAAACAAATTACCGTAAGTTTAGCAGCTTAAAATAACGCTTTGCTATCTCCCAGTCTCTGTGAGTCTGGAGCCTGGGCCTGGGTTCCATGGGTCCTCTGCTGAGAGTCTTGCCCGGCTGAAGTCAAGGTGCTAGAGATTTGCAATCTCATCTGAGATTCGGAGTTCTCTTCCAGGTTCACTGGTGTTAGGAATCGGTTTGCGGCAGCTGTAGATCTGAGGCTCTTCATTCCCCAAGGCCACCACCTGCCACTTGGCCATCTCCATGACAAAGTAGCTTCCTTCTTCCAGGCGGGAAGGAGAATTTCTGCTCCTGCTTCTCTCCCTGGGGAAAGGGCTGAGCCCTGATCTCAGGCCATCTTAGTAATGAAGTTATTTCTGCCCAGATAATCTAATTATTTTAAAGTCAACTGGTTAGGGACTTTAATTACATCGGCAAGTTCCTTTCACTTTTGTCATGTACGTACCATAATCAAGGGGTTGACTACCCTATCATCCACAGGTCCTGCCCCTCCAAGGTAGGAAGTTACAGAGGGCATGTGCTACTAAAGGCAGGAATCTGGGAGTTCGATGGTGGGAGAGGAAGGTTCTCCATGTTTGTCTACAGACGGTAATCCAGAGTGTCTGCATGGCTTCCTCAATTGAACGTCCAACTCTTGATTTTGCTTTGGGTCATGATCTCATGGTTCATAGGACCACGCATTGGGCTCTGTGGTGACAGTGTGGACCCTGCTTGGGATTCTCTCTCTCCCTCTCTCTGCCCCTCCTCTGCCCATTCTCTCTCTCTCTGTCTCCCTCCCTCTCTCAAAATAAATAAGCAAACTTGAAAGGCTCTAAACCCATCAGGGTATCAGCTGACTTAAATGGGCATCTCCCCAGGATGCCCCCATAAGAGGAAGAATCTCGTACTTGTTGGGAGTACAGCTCCTGCAACGAGACTGCCTGAATTCAAATTCAGCATTTACTAGCCAGTGACTAAGTCTTCATTTTTCTATGTAGAAAACACAGACATTAATATCCCTGTATTGAGCCCAGCCTTAATATTATCAGGGTCTAGAACAAGAGGACAAATGGCAGCCTATATCAAAAAGTAAAATTTAAGCTACCAAATTATTGAATAAAACAGGTAATACCCTTCCACCTTGGCAAACATGTTTGTAATCACCGGGAAGCGCAAGGTTTTGAGTTTAGAACTCTCAGCGGTATAGGACGTAACACACCCCACCCTTCTTCCCCTCCTGTTCCCACACCAGGCTCCGACCCTCATTGCACATCCTGTGGAAATAAGTTTACTGGTGTTCCAGCTCGCGCAAAACACTCTCTGTGCGCCTGTGGACCATGGGGAGAGCCGGCCCTTGGCTTGAAGATGTGGGATCATATTATGAACAGAGTTTGCATCAAAGGCAGACCCAGGTAGGAGGCCTCCTCAGAATCTCAGTTGGGTCCAGGGATATTAGAGAAGGAAACTGCTTTGTCCCAGGTGTCTGGTGGCACGTCCTTTGGTCCCCATGGAGCCGCTTCTCATCTTCTGGAGAGGACCACCCCTGAAGGAGAGCCAAAATAGACCCCCTGAAACAGGGTCCAGGTAGAGGCCTCTCTTGTCTCAGTCTAAGGGCAAAGTTGACCTCTCCCATGAGGTTGGGCGAGGAACAAATAAGATCATATGTGTTGAACGCTTAAACCAGCGTCTGATACGACATAAACCTTTAACAAAGGTTACATCTTATTGTTTTCGGATTCCCTACAGATTGAGAGGTAGATAAATAAATAGCTGAGCATATTCCCAGTTTCACCAGCCCCTGGCACCAACATCTTGCACTCCTGCATTTTCTAGCATCTTCTCAAAATTGAAGACAGACAGAGAGGGAAAGCTGTGGGCAAGTTGTATTCTCAAATCAATTTCTGCAGCCAGGGATGATGTTGTGTTCTAAGCCATGCAAGTCAAATTAAAATCCCTACATATTCCCTTACCTCAAATAGAGCCTGCCTGATCAAACCACTGCTCACAGACAGGGACAAAACACACATCTCGCTGTGTTTGACATCCCAGATTCCTTTTTCATTTGGCTCGTATTCATTCGCTGTCTCTCCGAACCCCTCATTCTGTTTGTGAGTTATCGTTAATTACAGAATAAATCAAGAATACATGCTAATCTGGAGGATCTTGTCTTTGAAAATCTTCTTCGTGCCTTCCCAGTGTGTAGAGAGCTGTGTTGGGAAGGCGAACACATCCCCGGCTGGCAGACTTTGTCTTCCTTAGAATTTAGGTGTGATCTATATTCAAATGACAGTTTAATGAGCCTTTTCCTATTTCCAGAAACCTTATCACATCATTAAAGCGTAGAAATGAATAATACATCTAGCAGTTGGATTAAGCTGAACTTGAGACCTGACGCATCTTCAAAGAGGGGAAAGAAAAAAAAAAAAACTAGAGCACAGGCAAAACTGAGGGATGCTGAACTGAAAAGAAGGGGTTAAATGAGAGGTCAGGAGGGGCTATTTTTATTCTGATATACCAACATAGGTAAATGTCACCAGCATTTTTTCAAAGTCTTAATGGGGCCCTCCTATTTCTCTGAGCATAGACTGGAAGAGAATTTGGGAACATCATCTGCTGTCAGTCATCAGGGCTTAGGATGAAGAGTTGGCCTGCCATGACTTCATGTGAGTCAGGTGCAAGCTGCCTGTGTTAGCATCCAGCACCGTTTCCAACCTCTTCCTCAGGGGTAGGGGAACTCACAATACTTAGAGACCGAAGCCTCAGGGTCAGAATTTCTGCTCTGTCCCCTATAAGCTGTGTGTCCTAGGGTCGAGTAGCTTGGCCTCTTTAAGCTTTGGTGGTTTTCGTCTGCAAAACGAGAGATACTAAATAAACCTGTGTTGGTGGGCTGTGTAGAGGACCCAGGACCCAGTGAGTAAGCTTGGGTCAAATTCCCAGCATCGTGCTTGGTATACAGTAAGAGCACAATACATATCAGCTATTCTTTTTAATCTCTTGGTATCTTGGCACATGCTCTTTTCTCTACGGGGAATGACCTTCACCCAGGTCGACTCTGTTGCCTCAACTCCCCAGTCCTTTTTCCTTGTGAAAATTTCTATCCATCTTTCAAAACCCGGTTGAAATGTTCTCCACCATTTTCCTTCCTGATACCCTTAGATCAAATGTTTCCTTTTCCAGATCTCTCTAATTCCCTTGACATGCTTTTGTAATCAAAATAACACTTTGTTGAGATTTTGTATTTTGCAGCGGGTTCTTAAATGTCGGCAGAGTGAGTCTAGAGTCCCTTTTCTCTCCTTTCCAATGTTTAGAAATAGAGGTGATGGCACATTTCCAGGTGGCCTCAGGGCTTTCTGTCCAATCCTGATAGGTGCACATGTTGGTGATGAGAGTTCTTTATTGCCCCAGAGAAAATCCCTATGATAGATGCTGCCAAGACAGCATAAATTCTAACCCAACCACGCCCCATACAGAGTGTTGGTATGAAAGTGGCAAGTCCAGCCCCATTCCACTGCCCTGGACAAAGTGTCCTAGAGATGTTAGAAGCCTGGAAGGTATCAATGACTGCTCCCTTTCACTCGCACACCACATTCTGGACACGGCACAGGTCTATAGGCTCCATTCAGGATGCTTCCATTCACCCCTTCTGTATCCCCCTTACCACATCCCTGGGTTCTCATACTTAGCATCTCCTTTCAAGGTCCAAAGTCTTCATCCTGGCTCTCATCCACCTTCCTGAGAAATAAATCTAATAATATCTTCTTCCTTTAAAAAAAATGGCATTTTTCCCAACAAAAGGAGCCCAACTTCTAAGCCAAGAGTTAGAACCCTCCATACTCTGATCCGGCTTTCTTTTTAGATTTGCTTCCGACTGCTTTCCTTTGTGAGTGTTATCTTTAAGCTAAACCTCTGTGCCATTGTATTCCTTCAGCCAGTGATCTTTTAAATGTGAAAATCAAATACTGCTACTCTTCTGTTTATACCCGTTTTTGTATAGCTGCATTGGAAAATGATCTGGAGATTCCAATAAAACTGATCACATGTATACGCTATGACCCAGCAATTTCTCTCCTGATATATACCCAACAGAAACCCACACGCAACTTCACCAGAAATACGCGTGCAAAGATGTTCAAAGGAGCATTATTTGCAACACCACCAAAGTGAAATATACCTAAATGCCCTAATAGTACAATGGGTAAACTATGTTATCTTGACACAATGAAATACTATACATCAATGATAAAAAATTTTCTTGAGCTATATGCAACAATATGAATGAATCTCACACACATAATTTTGAGGGGGAAGGGAAGCCAAACATAAATAGTATAAACTTTGTGATTCCTTTTATGTGAAGTAGAAAAACAGGGGAAACTATTAAAGTCAGCGAAGCATTGCCCTTGGGAAAGGAGTGACTAAAAGAGATTGCAGTGAGTTAAATTATATCTCCGAAAAATATGTTTCTGTTCCTCCTCCTTGATACTTGTGAACATGAGCTTCTTTGGAAAATAGGGTTTCTGGAAATGTAATTAGTTAAGGACTTCAAGATGAGATCATTCTGGATTAGGGTGGTCCTAAAGTGTCCTCATAAGAGAAAGGAGAGGGAGATGTGGGACACACAGAAGGGAAAGCCATGGGAAGGCTGAGACAGAGGTCGGAGTGATGCTTCTATGCGCCAAGCAGTGCTGAGGGGTGCTGGCAGACCCCAGAAGCCAGAAGGGAGAGACATGTGGAGTGGATTGTCCCTCAGAGCCTCCAGACGAAAATAACCATGCCAACACCTTGACTTTAGACTTCTGGCCTCCAGAACTGGAAGGAAATACATTTCTATTGTTTTAAGTCACTTGGGATTTGGTAATTTGTTACAGCAACCCAGAGAACCCCATGTAGGGGCATTACACAGGTTACTGGGTTGCAGCTACAACTCTGTTTCTCGTTCGAGGTTCAGTTTATGAAAATCCATTGCTCTGTGTACTTTATCGCTGTGCACTTTTCAATATGTACACATTTCAAGTATACACTTTTTTTTAATTTTTTTTAATGTTTATTTATTTTTGAGACAGAGAGAGACAGAGCATGAACGGGGAGGGTCAGAGAGAGAGGGAGACACAGAATCTGAAACAGGCTCCAGGCTCTGAGCCATCAGCCCAGAGCCCGACGCGGAGCTCGAACTCACGCACTGCGAGATCATGACCTGAGCCGAAGTCGGACGCTTAACCGACTGAGCCACCCAGGCGCCCCTCAAGTATACACTTTTTATTACACTTTGAAAGAAGCCTTCTTACCCCGGTGCAACAGTCAGAATAAGACAGGTTGTTGTCTAGTAACAAATAATCCCTATTGACCCACATCAGCAAAAGTCTGTATCTCGCCCACGCAGTATGTCTTCTGGGGGTCAGCTGTGGCTCTGCTTTACATCATCTTCATGAACCAGATTGAATTTTAACTCCTTCTTGGAGCTTTCCCGGAATTCTCCAGGCAGACAAGTAATACAACATAAGTGTCTTTCTCTAGTTACATTACTTTTATTTTGGCTATTTGCTTGCACCTTTATTTCTGGCACTAGGTGTGAATGCCCAGATTGCAGGCACATCGTCTTTACAGAGTAGAACGATTGGAAGCACATTTTTCATATCAGCCTTGATGTCAGGCAGATTTGAATTCCATCTCTAGTGATCTTCCAGTTAGTTTCAGTCTCCAGTCTCCCACCTGTACAACGAGGGTACTACTCCTCCTGACCTTATAATAGTGTGAGGATTAAAAACAACATGTAGGGGCACCTGGGTGGCTCAGTCGGTTAAGTGTCTGACTTCGGCTCAGGTCACGATCTCGTGGTTCACGAGTTCGAGCCCCGCGTCGGGCTCTGGGCTGATGGCTCAGAGCCTGGAGCCTGCTTCCGATTCTGTGTCTCCCTCTCTCTCTGACCCTCCCCCCATTCATGCTCTGTCTCTCTCTGTCTCAAAAATAAATAGACGTTAAAAAAAATTTTTTTAAACAACATGTGTAAAATTCTTAAAACAATCCAAGGCATAAAAAAGGCATTCAGTAAACATTCCCTATGTACTTAACGTTATTGCGTAACTATTACAAGTCGGGCTCCGATCCAGGGTTCTAGAATTAGTGGTGAATAAAGCAAAATCTTGGCCCTCAGTGGGCTGGGCTGCTATTGTCACTATTAGAGCTGTTGTTTGTCTGTCCAGTAGCCAACCCAGTGATTGACACATAGTAGGCCCACGATAAATATTGTTGAACAAATAATTCTCATCCTCTTACTCCAAAATGCCAAGCTTGCTCCTAACTTCTTGCCCTTATAGATGCTTCTTTAGTAGTGTTTTCTCCCTGGATTTTTGTTCTCTTTTTCTCATGAGTCATTCCTCTAAAAAAATTAGCTTTTTGGGTGAGTGTTTGAGCCTAATCACGTTAGCATCGCATACATAATAATCCATGTTAACAGATGCCCTATTTACGGGGAAATGTAAAGTCATGATGTGGGGAAATTATTCATCTCATGTTTTTGTTGAAGAAGCAAAACACACAGTAAATTAAGTCTAGTCTTCTTGAAATTCTGCATTTAAAAAATTGTGATCGAAACTAGGAAGCACACTCCGCACAATGCGGCATTAATTATTTAGCCATTCTGAATAGGTTTCAATTGCATTACATGGAAAAATGTAAGAGCCCTCCAGTGGCCAAATAATCCCTCTCAAATCCCAAGGGTTATTTGCTGCAGACGGCATCTCCAACTGAATGAAATGCCTCCTTCATCTTCTGCAAGGAAAGAAGGAGGGCAAGACCTATTAAAGTCCCATTTTCCCATTTTAAAAAGGACTCTTGTCTGATTCCAAACACTCAGACAAGTTTGAAGCAAATTGTTTTATCTCTTAAAGCAGAGATAATACCCTCTTTCTGATAGCTAACCACGGCAATCCAATAACACTTTCTTTTTTTTAATTGAGCACCTACTGTAGGTCCAACACTGGATTTTGTGGAAGGAAGTAGCTTATGGAGGGAGAGAGAAAGATGAGGTAGAACATACAGATTCTATTCTTGAGGGGCTTATGGTTGGCTGAGGAGGCAACACTGACTACTTTGGACACGTACAGTGCAAAACTCGATCTTTCTTGTCAGAAAGTGTATTTGGCACTCTCTTCAGGGCAGGGAAAAGAAGGTACCTCATAAGAATAAATTAAACTTACTCGCAATTTACTTATTTTGCAAAGTATTGGAGGGGCCAGAATCAATATAGACATGGTCCCTTGCTTTGTTGGCCCTTAGAGTCTGTTGGGAGAGAAATGGCATTGAATAAGCCCTTGTAAAGAGGTGTGTCAAGTGCTGGGGTAGAGAAAGTTCAGGAGCAATGAGGGCGTAGGGAGGAAAGAAGCAATGAGTCAAAACTGAGAAGGGAATGGTGGTCAGGGAAGGCTTCCTAGAGGTGGTGACTTTTATTTAGGTCAGTACCTGAAATGAAGAGATATTTATTAGCCAAGTGATGAGGCGACGGTTAGAATGTCCTAGGAAGAGAGAACAGAGCATGTTAAGAGCTGATGGTGGAGAGGGTGAGGGGTGGTGGAGAGGCTAAAAGATGTTCTGTGTCGTTGGGACAGAAGGGAAGGTCATGGGGAGAGGGGAGGCGGGACCCATGTCACATGAATGGCAGCTAAGGCCAAGTCCCGCTGCCCATCAGATTCCTGACAAGGCTCCAAAAAGCACGTTCTCCCATAATCTCCTATCCAATCACCATTGTGTCTAATCAGAATTCATTTTTTTTAATTTCCAATTCCCAAAAATATATTTTTATTCTTGACCCTGGTTTATCTTCCAAATCCACCCATCCCTATATCAACCCCTTAGTGCCAACCTATTTCTGGTTCTTGGTCTTCCCTTTCACTTGCTAAGAAAATCCAATCCTTTCACAGGACCATTTTTCAATCCTATTTCCCAAACCATTTCCTCCTGCCCTTCCTTGGCCAGTCCACACCCTCTTTTAGCTCCTCCGCTGAGCCCAGTTGAAGTTTCTGGAAGGAGTCAGCAGGGACGCCTGGGACAGGCAGGGGAATGCTAGGACACCTAGGAAGCCAGCAGTATCAACACCTCAGGGGTCAGAGGGGGGCACCCTGCTGCCCTCACTGTCACCTGCAAGAATCACCAAATCAAGAAAGTGGAGGGAGTGGTCCAACATCAAAGTCAAGACAAGAGAAAACCAGGGGGGTTGCATATGTAACTTTTGGGTGGAATGAACAGCAAATCTGTCCTGAGCCTTGGACTTTGTTGTGAAATGATGCTCCTACCTAATACCACTGTGCATCAGCACTTCCCTTCCCAGGAATGAATTCACTCATAGGGGCAACAAGAGAGGGCACTGCCCTCTTCTGGATCTGACCAGGTTACATGCAAAACCGTCCCCACCTCCCCTGGCAGACCTCATCCCAGTTGCCATTAAACCTCCCCATGCTTCACTGCCATCCTGAAAATGACCCGGCCTGCGATATGGGAAAGGAATGATTCTCAAAGGGAAATAAACACACTTTCTTTTTTCATCACAGAAAACACTTCGCAGGGGTGATAAGAAAGCCTAGACCTTTGAGCCACGTTAGCCTTGAAGGGTCAGGATGACAGAGTCACTCGTTCATATTTGTGCAGAAAGTAATTGGGGCCCAACAGCTTTCTGCTCAGTAGAGAGCAAACTGAGCAATTTCCATTAGCCAGGACTGCATGTTACCTGCTGCCCGATGACTTACTCTGGCTGTTACCGATCCCAGTGAGGTGGATTCCCAAGGGAAGGTGCATGGGAATTTTGAAACTGAGGAGGGTTTTGAAACCATGAACAACAACCCCCGAATCTGTGCCTCCTTGCGTTGCCATTGCCGAAGTTAAATGCAAACCCAGTTATGGCTTAACTTCCTGCATTTGCAACTCTGATCTGACTTCAGGACAAATTTTCAACCTTGGGGCTGTTTCAGTCTTTGGTAACAAGATGGAGAAGGGCAAAGTGTATAGAGATTCCATCCAAACAATTCTAGGCCTCTACTGCCTTGTCTGGGGATCCTGGGGGGGAAAATGCAATGCGAATTCTGTCACCCACCTACTGTGCCCATCTTCTTCCCCCCCCCCCCCAGTGTCTTTTTTTTTTCCTTCTTCTTCTTTATTAGGACAAGAACATTTAACTTGAGATCTCCCTCCCGGCAAATTTTTAAGTGCATGATTCAGTTTTTGAGTTCAATAGGCACAATGTTGTACTGCAATCTCTGAAATGTACTCATCTTTCTTAACTGAAACTTTATACCCATTGAATAGAAACCTCTCGTTTCCCCCAACTCTCAGCCCCTGACAATCACCATTTTACTCCGTTTCTTGAATTTGAAGGCATTTCTAAAACTTGGTAGCAATTAAAAAAAAATGACCCTTAAATTGAGAGAAGGAATTGAGCAGACATTTCTCCCAAGGTGACATTAAACTGGTCAAAAAGTGTATGAAAAGATGCTCAACATCACTATTCATCAGGAGATGCATATCTCCCCCCTTAGTTTCTGACTCATCTCTAGGCCAAAGGAGGAGGAAGAGAAATATATAAGGGTAACTCCCTGTCCAAAGATGCCCTAAGAGCGCATGCGCATGCGTGAATGTATGGGTTTGAAGGTCAGCAGAGGGAGAGAGTGGGAGGCTGGGTGGCGCTGGTCAGTGTGTTCTCAGAGACTATGTTATGTGTGGCCTGGGATAAATGCTTTTTAGCCTGCAAGCCAGAGGTTTGAGTCCTGCCTCTGACACCTACTAGCCATGAGAGCTCAGCCAAATCAGAGCTATCTCTTAGTTACAGCTTCTTCACCTGTAAGAGGGGGAGTAACAACAATGCCTTCCCTACGATGATCATGTGGTTTCACAAATACAGTAGGGAAGTCAGAAAATGCAGGGGACAATATGGCCCATTATAAACAGCAATAATGTAAAAGTTAAATCCACCTTGGTAGAAAACATGACAAGAAACCAGGGGCTGGGGCAAACTGGAAAGTGCATGCCCCAACATAAAGCATTTTAAATTCAATTTGAAACAGGCTGATCAATGTATATCTGGGAGCCAAATATGGTTCATTGCCCCCCAACTTTTTATAGGAAAATGCCTGGCCCTGAAAATGAGGCTGTGGTTGTTCCATTACTATTCTCTCATCCAGGAAAAGTTCCAGCTCAGACATTCCAGACTTGTCCAAAGGTGCCTGGCCTAAATCAGAGCCTGCTCAGGAACCTGACTGCTTGTATGTCCAGTGGAGTAGAGGCCCTCCCTCATGGAGATCAACAAAGAACTGCTGATTCATGGCTGGAAACAATGTCTATTTCCAGATGCTTCCATAGTTTCCTTCTGCTGCGGTGCCTCTTCTGTCTCCCTCCTCCCTCTCACTCTTGCTGCCAGCCCAAATCCAGGGACGGCCAGGAGAGCTGGCAAGGCCGCTTGGCTGACATCTCAGTAGTCGTGAGCCAAGTGTCTGCTCCGTCCCCTTTGGTCTCCTTCCACCTGCTCTCCTGACCACCCTGTATGATTAGGCTTTGAGGAGAGAAGCTTGCCCCTCTTTAGTCCTAGTTCTTGAGAAGCAGGACTGGGGTCTTGTAACAGCAGACTGATGACCCGTGGAACAGATCAGGAGCAAATTAGGTGGAATTTCTCGCTTGTCTCTGAGGAAGAGTTTATCCTAGAGGTTACAGACTGAAAATAGCCATTGACTCATGCTGATCTTCCGTAGAGGTCATGGGCTTCTTCCCACCCAGATTGATCCTCCAATGTTAGGACAAGAGAGAAAGAAGAGAAGACAGGAGAGGAGAGGAGAGGAGAGGAGAGGAGAGGAGAGGAGAGGAGAAGAGAGGAGAGGAGAGGAGAGGAGAGGAGAGGAGAGGAGAAGAGAAGAGAAGAGAAGAGAAGAGAAGAGAAGAGAAGAGAAAGGGAGGGGAGGGGAGGGAAGGAAGGGAGAGAAGAGAAGAGAAGAGAAGAGAAGAGAAGAGAAGAGAAGAGAAAGGGAGGAGAGGGAAGGGAGGGGAGGGAAGGGAGGGAAGGGAAAGGAGGGAAGGGAAGGGAAGGGAAGGGAAGAGAAGAGATGAGAAGAGAAGAGAAGAGAAGAGAAGAGAAGAGAAGAGGAAGGGAGGGGAGGGGAGGGAAGGGAAGGGAAAGAAGAGAAGAGAAGAGAAGAGAAGAGAAGAGAAGAGAAGAGAAGGGGAGGGGAGGGGAGGGAAGGGAAGGAAGGGAAGGGAAGGGAAAGGATGAGAAAGAAGAGAAGAGAAGAGAAGAGAAGAGAAGAGAAGAGAAGAGGAGGGTAAGGGAGGGGAGGGGAAGGGAGGGAGAGGAGGGGAGGGGAAGGGAAGGGATGAGAAAGAAGAGAAGAGAAAGGAGAGAAGAGAAGAAAAGAGAAGAGATGAGAAGGGAAGAGGAGGGGAGGGGAGGGAAGGGAAGGGCAGGGAAGAGCAGGGAAGGGAGAGAAGAGAAAGAAGAGAAGAGAAGAGAAGAGAAGAGAAGAGAAGAGAAGAGAAAGAAGAGAATGGGAAGGGAGGGGAGGGGAGGGGAAGGCAGGGGAAAGGAGGGGAGGGGAGGGAAGGGAAGGGAAGGGGAGGGGAGGGGAGGGGAGGGAAGGGAAGGGAAGGGAAGGGAAGGGAAGGGAAGGGGAGGGGAGGGGAGGGAAGGAATGAGAAAGAAGAAAAGAGAAAAAAGAGAAGAGAAGAGAAGGCGAGGGGAGGGGAGGGAAGGTGAAGGGAGGGAAGGGAAGGGAAGGGAAGGGAAGGGAAGGGAAGGGAAGGGAAGGGAAGAGAAGAGGGATGCTTTAGGTTTTACACTTTGACATCAATCACAGCATTGTGTTTCGTGGTTTGGGTGAGACACGAGTTATCTTGTACCTGGTTTCCACTTCCTATTTCTCCGGGAAGCCCTGAGGGCCAGAGACGGGCCTGGCTGAGATGGATGCTTTTTCATATCAAGTTGGTGGTCCACATCCCTACACACACAGACCTCATGCAGGGTATTTACCAGGGCAGATTAGGAAAAAGAATAGGCTGAGTCCTCAGGCTCTGGGGATTTCTTCCAGACTACCAAGGGATACTCACTCTATCCACTCCCTCCTCCAGGGTCAGGGTCAGACTTACTCCTTTCCTTGACAATCCCCAGGGTGCTTCAGAGTTGGTGTCTCTGTGCAGTCCCATTATTTACACAAGGGACTCTGTCAAATTCCCCTCTTATGCAAAGTTGTGCAAAGTGCACACCTATCGCCCCTTCCCAGGAAATTCTCATTCAGTTGTTGAGAGTGCATTTTTTTCAAAATGTCCTCTGGTGGCTCCAACCGGAGCTCCTGGCTGAGCATCACTGCTCTGATGAATGGAGAAGAAGACAGGTGAGACCCCGGTGCCCTCTCGCACTTCCTGAGCTCCAGGAGGCAGGGGAACCACGGCTTCCAAACATGCTGTAGTCATCAGAAGCTCGTGCCGTGTACTTCAAGAGACTTTTAGCGTAGCGATTGTCCAACAGAGGTATAACCCAAATAACCAAATATGCCCACCGAATCCCCATTTCCTATGGAAATCGTGAGTGGGGGAGAGGGAGACAAGAGCACTCGACCGACCAGGACATCTGAGTCCCCATCCGGTCGTATCACCACGACTCCGGTGACCTTGAGCCAGGCAGGTAGGTGAACCCTTTCCTAATCTTACTTTTGTCACCAGTAACAAGATGGGAGTTGGGGGGGGGGGGCGGCGCCTGGGTGGCTCAGTCAGTTCAGCATCGGACTTCGGCTCAGGTCATGATCCCGCAATTCAGGAGTTCAAGCCCTGTGTCGGGCTCTGTGCTGACAGCTCAGAGCCTGGACCCTGCTTCGGATTCTGTGTCTCCCTCTCTCTCTGCCCCACCCCCACTCATGCTCTGTCTGTCCCCAAAATAAATAAACACTAAAAACATTTTTTTGTAAAAGGCGGAGTTGGGATACATAATAAGCTCCCTACTAATATCAAAAGTGTGTCATTAGAATATGCAGGGAAATAGTAAGTGCTGGCAGAGCACCCGAGTCCCCAGAATTAGGCATGGGGCTAATGGATTGTGGAACCCATGCCCTGGCATTCTCATCAAGCCTCAGTCCCAAATCTGGGGACTCCAGTTAGGGGCTAAACAAAACCTGTTGCTGAAACTCCTGGCCGAGAGAGGTTCTTTTCCCTCACAAAAGATTCTGCAAAACAAAAAATCAGGGAGGGGGAAGAGGAGACAAATAGCTTTATTTGAGGTAGAATCCTGAATCTAAAGAGAATGTTTTCAAAGATTTCTACGATGCATCAGCAGCTCCTTAAAGTAACAGCAAACAGTTTAGATCCATTATTTAGTTTCCGTGGAAAATAAACAGGGTCGAGGAGAATAGTAATAGTGGATTTAGCTCTCTGTCCCCATTCATCTTCTGTGCCCATGCATTTTTAAGACAGGAAAGCATTTTCCCAATTATAGCTGGAACAGGAAGGAGGGGAGGGAGGTAAGCTGGCTTGCTAGATGCCTCTCTTGTGTCCTCAGGGCCCAAGGTCAGAATGGATGTGCCACTGGGGGGAGAGTAGCTGAGCACTGGCTTCAGGGTCAAGGGGATACTTGGTCCACTCCAAGCCAGGCCAACCCCTGACCAGGAAGGAGACCCTGGAGGTTTAGGAGCCCACTTTGGCTATGCTGTTGCAGCAGAAATGTTTAGAACAGAGCACCTCCACCCCCAGGCTCTGTGCTCGATGCCCTGCCACTCGCTCTATCCATTCCCTTGCTGGGGTCAGACGTCATTCCTTTCTAGGACCTTCCTTGTCAATCCTCAGGGTGCTTCAGAGGGGTCTAAATCTGCCTATTCAGAAATTCTGCTCCGTGGCCCCGCCGCCCAGCCCAAGGACCTCACTCTGCCCCGTCATATCTTGTGCAGAAAATCCGTGCAGTTGCCTCCTGGAAAGCAGAGTGGGGAGACGATAAGAGTTTTTGCTTTCTCGTTCACTGGGACAGATGCTGGGACTCTGAAATGTGGGCTCTCGCTGTCTGACCACACTTCCTCACTTAAGAAATGACTTCACAAACCCAAAATAGCAGGAGCCAAGAAACAAAACGCGGTGAGCTTCTGAGGTTCAGGCACCGAGAGCCATGGAGAAATGAAAACAAAGGTAAGAGGAGTATCTCCCCTCAGATATTCAAGGTGGGGCTGGAGTCTTCTCGCGGGGCTGTGACAGGGTGAGGTGGCCTTCCGGATGGCTCCCTTCTAACGAGGCGGCCGGGAAACTCGACTGAATGTTCCCAATATCGTGCCGTAGTCCTTTTATGAGAGCATTTTGAGTATGTCACGTTTCACATGGGGTGGATTTGCCGTTTCTGCTTGAGATTCTTCTGTGACCAGGGCACAAGGCATCCAGAATTCCAGAATTCCAAAAGTCGTCCCATCCTCTGGGGCCAGAGGGCTGCACTATCCCTTGTCCGCGGACATTAACCCCGGGAGAGGGAACCGAAGCAGGCCAGCTCCAATCTCCCCCATCTCACCTTTCAGACTAAATTCGTGTCTAGCAATTACCGCCTGTGATTCTGAGCGGTAATACATAGTTATCAGCGAGCACTCATCAGAGAGGTTAGCAGAGCAGGGCTTCCCACGGTAGTCTCAGAGAAGAGGCTTCATTATGTTTTTGCTGAGTTTCTTCGCCCTGTGGCTGTTTATAGAGTTATCTCCTCTCAGCATGACTGTTCTGCTCTCCCCAGTCCTGATTATGGACCATTTCGTCTTCCTCCCCCTGGAAGCAGGGAAGAATTCACAAGAGCAGACTTCTGCCCCCCGGAAGAGGAACCACTAAGGCCTGTGGCACATTTTCTGAGTCCTTCACTCCTCGTTTCTCCTCCCAGGCGCACCGGCCTGTGAGCCGGAGTCCTTACTTTTTAAGGTCTCAGCTGCATGGCCCTCAGACATATCCTTAATCACACTGGGGCTCAACTTCCTCTTCTATAAAATAGGAATCAGTAATACCAACCTCCTAGAGCTTTTGTGAGGCTGAAAATAAATAACAGGATTAAAACAATTAACATGTAGAAACTAAAGAGGTTTACATGGTAGAGTCTGATCTGTACCCGCGGTGGCCTTATTTTAATACGTGTGAGTTTTGAGTATTGAGCAAAGACCACTTTTCTCTCCTCAGCTTCTGTCTCTATTTCCCTTTCCCCAAATCAACCTCTACGGGGAGGAGATGGTCGTCAGAATCCCCACAGAATCCCCCCACCCCAAGCCCAATTTTACCAGCCTGAGGGATTCCCACATTAACAGAAACAGAAGTTTCTTGGGTCTAACCTTTTTAGCTGCCCTGGGAGGAAGAGGTTATTACTCCTCTTTTATTATGATCCTTTTTTTTTTAATGTTTATTTATTTTTGGGGGGGGGGGTAGGGGCAGAGAGAGAGAGGGGGAGACCTAGAACTGAAGCAGGCTCCAGGCTCTGAACTGTCAGCACAGAGCCCCACTCGGGGCTTGAACTCATGAAGCAAACCGTGAGATCATGACCTGAGCTGAAGTCAGATGCCCAACCGACTGAGCCACCCAGGTGGCCCCCCCCTCCCCGGTTTTTTTTCTCTCTCTCTCTTTTACTATGATTCTTAAAAGCTTGGCCTGGCTCAGCAACTCGCCCTGGGATGCATACGTCGTCACAGGGGTGGGTCGGAGGAGATGGCGCTTGCGGAGTATCTGGCTCGTGCTGGCACATGCCATCTCAGGGACCGATCTTTCCCCTCCCCTTGTCCCCTCTCAGGTGGCACCTCACTGTGCGGAAGCGGGTCCTGCCAATATCGTACCCGCCTCATCTCCGGCTCTGCACCCCTCACGCCTCTTGCTGCAGCCATAGGGAGCTTCTCACCGGTATCCAAGCGCTGCCCTTTAACAGCCAAGCAGGCTTTGTTGGGGCAATCTTCCCCCTGCCCCCCGGCAAACTTCACCACTCGCCGTTTTCTAAAAATTCCGCCAATAAGAAACTTGCCTGATTTCCCGAGAATGCTGGTCATTATCTTCTCCTGCTCCAACAACAACTGGCCATTTCATATCTCTGATTACAGCTTCTCTTTTTATTTGACTTTCTCCCGCTAGCTTCAAAATATCGTGTGCCAGAGTCTGTCCATTTCTGTATTCCCGGCATCTAGCAGAAGGGCCGCACATAGTAGGCGTTTCATAAATAGTTAAGTGAATCGAGGAGGCTGTAGAACAAAACTGTGGACTCCCGTGATTTATCGGTCCTGGGCTGACTCGCTCGAACATGGACAAAGCAGGCTGAACTGTGGGAGTGATAGCAATCGAGAACCTGGAAAGAAGCACGTGTAAAATTAAGGCCCTGCCTAGAGACGTACCAGCCCAGGGCAGTGTCCGAGCAGGAGGCATTTCCATTCTTTCCAGCTCCCTGGAAACTCTGGCCAGCCCTCTGTAGCGAAAAAGAAGGGAGTGCCACCCCAGCCAATAACAGAGAAGTCTGTGGCATCCCCATGGGCCAACTCAGCCTGAAGACAGCAGCAGAGAGCCTGAGAGCAGAAAGGTGAACTCTTCCAGGCCTCACACTGTGATCGAATAGTATTGCGGGCACTTCCAGGAGGCACTTTGGATGGTAGTCCTGGCCCAGTTTGCATGCAGCTGCAGAGAGCTGTGTGAGTTCCAGGAGAAGGCATTGGCATAAACGCACCCAACTTCCATTTTTCTTTTTCTCTTCTTTGTACGTTTTCCAGGACGGGGCCAGGCAGTCACCTGACTAGATGCTCACAACTGCCCAGCTGCATTGCCCAAAGCCAGACCAAGAAAGAGGGGGGAGTTCTTAAAAGGCCAGGAGAAGGAAGATGGAGGAGAGTCGGCTCAATAAACAACACATCGGGGATGTATGCACATGACAAAAACCGGGGGCTGAGTCTAAACGGAGGAGAGTGATCTAAACTGGTAGTCTGGGGGACACCTGAGGGGCTCAATCGTTTAAGCGTCTGACTTCAGCTCAGGTCACGATCTCACGGTTTGTGGGTTCGAGCCCCGTGTCAGGCTCTGTGTTGACAGCTCGGAGCCTGGAGGCTGCTTCAGATTCTGTGTCTCCCTCTCTCTCTGCTCCTCCCCCACTTATGCCTTCTCTCTCTCTCTCTCTCAAAAATAAATAAAAACCTTAAACCAATAGCCTGGGAGATAGCATCCCTGCCGATAAGCCAGGGACTGACTCACCCCCTCTGAGTGAACCTGAACTTAGTCCGATCCTGGTCTACAAAATCAGGAGAGTACAGGTGCATCATCATAGTGTAAGAAGAAACTCCAGAGATCTGATAGTCCGGAGACTCTAATTTCAAGGACAGGCAACAAAGGCTCAGAGAAGCCAAGTGATTTGCACAGGATCACACAGCCAGTGTGTGACAGAGCTGGGACAAGGACCCACATCTCCTTTCACCCGCAAGTAACACGTTTCCTGTGAACAGCATTGCAGATTCTTAGAAGACAACTCTCTGCCCCCAATAAACGTATAGTGTCGCTCTGTGTTGAATCTGGTAACTGGAAGGCGTTAAGCACCAGCTCTAAAGCTTCGAGGGCTGCTGAGATAATTCATCTAAGGTTTGTGCCTATGAATTTGTGTTTGTGGCTCGATGCTGCATTGAACATGAAAGTCAGGTAGTGTAAGGGAAGTATAACAATCAGATATTTCTTCCCCTGGTCCTGCTCTCTAACCCCAAACTTGATGAGGTCCCTAAGGATTTTTTTTTTTCCACCGTGCTTTCATTCCTGAAGCTTCCATGATTTGATTTCCCATCAGCTCCTGCCCCGACCGTCCTGGTTTTCACACACCGGCATGCCCACCCACACTCACCAAACAGAAATAATTTTATCAAGTGGCCGTGCTGCAGATTGCCTCTCAACAGCTGGGCTCAGGAAAAGCTCTGGGGATGAGTTCGGATCAGGAGTTATCTTCCCTGACACGCTGTTTCTGGATTTGCATACACATGGGTTGGATGTTTTAATTAGCACTGTCAGCTGGTCTGGTCACAGCTCCCCACCAACTGCTTTGCTTCTTAGGTGAGTGGCCGAAAGCTGTTGTGCTGAGAGGTTGAGTGCTCTGGTTTCTAGAAAAAGAAAACAGACACCTGGGTGTCTGCCTCCTATTTGTTCATTCATGTTCAACCACGTTTTATCGAGGCTCTATTAAGTGTCAGGCACTCAGCTGCAATGAGGGGATTCTAGGAGCATCAGACATGACTCGTCCTCATAAACAGACACACCTGAGGGACACTAAATGGACATGTTGTAAACAGATAATGGATGGTACAGGTGGATCCTTGACGATACAGAGATGCACAAGGTGTGATGAAAGACCAGAGGAGGAACATTTGACCCAGCCTTGGGTTTGTGGTAGGAGGGGGCCAAGGAGCTGTTTCCATTGCTGAGAATCTGGGAAGGCTTCCTGGAGGAAGAGAAGCTAATAAGAAACAAGATGGGGTTGGCAGCTGGAAGTAGTGTTGACGAGTGTTTGGGGGTGGAGAAAGGGAACGGGAGGAGGTGCAGGCAGGGGACGCATACTTGATATTCGTCTAGCAGCTCACAGTCTCTTGCTTCACAGGCACTGAGCAGCCTCATGAAGTGCACATGGGAGATGCCAGGCCCTCTTGGATCTACCAGTGGTCCCCCCATTACCAGCCCAGTGGTCCACCTTTCCTCTCCCTCCTGCTCCTGCACAGGCTGCTTTTCCCGCACCCATCTTCTCTCGGCCTCCAGGATCTCGTTCATTCCTGTCTTCCCCATAGCTCTCTGGCTTTCCCTTTCAATCTCCGCAATAGCCGGTCGGCGTCAGCATCAGCATCAGCCCCAAGTGTTCCCTTCCCTGGGGAGGTACCCTCAGACCTCCACCGGTACTCTCTCCCCCAGGCCCTTAATTCCAATTTCACAGAAAATCCCTCTTCCCCCACCCCCCCGCCAAAAAAAATTCTCCATTGTCTCAGGATAAAAATCCAAATTTTTAGCTAGGCACGTATGACCCTTTATACCATTCTCCAGCCTTACCATTTTGCCCATAGACAGTGCACTGGGGCGTGTGGTGTCTTTCCAAACTCCCAACCTGTCTTCTCGGCTTGAAATTCTTCCCCTGCCCCAGGCTGAGTTGGAGCTCCTTCTATATGTGCTCATTACAACGTTTAACATTCCATATGGCAGTGACCTGTCTCCCTAATCAGACTAAGCATCTTAGGGGTGGGATATTTGTCCCATTCACAGTCGTATCCCCGAAGCCTGGCACTATTAACTAATACAGGGAAGGAATACGCATGCACACGCACACACAGTGCGGTTAATTTGAATTGAATCCTTCCTCTCGCCAACTCGCAGGTATTTGAGACCTTATTCAAATGTCACCTCTTCTGTGAACACTTCCTTAATTCCACCAGGCATCCACAGATGTTTTCCAGGTCTCTATTATTCCACTTGTTACACTGCATTATTATCCCCTTTTTTAATTCATCTACCACCAGAGTTCCTAAAGGGTAGAGAATAGCCCCCCCCCCCCAACACTATGCCTGGTTCAAGGTTGAGACTCAAACATTATGTGATGACTGAATGAACCATCAGGTCACATGGAGGAAAACTGGGGTTTGGGGGAGAACATTGGTACATCTGCGACTCAAACTCTTGGCTCTGGGTTCACGGATTTTTCCTTTAAAGACAAAACTAGCATCTCTGATCCCACCACACAGGTCCACCTCTGCGGAGAGACCCTCCACAAGGCATCACTCTTTTTCTCGGGTGGCAGAACCTTCCGTGAGTTCACATCCCACTGCACGTAGGGCAGCCAGCCGTCCACAGTGGGGGCCACCAGGTACTGAGAGCCCTCACAGTTGTGCGGCAAGTTAAGTTTTCCAAGTTATTCTTGGGAAACAGTGAGCCTCCCAACAGATACACGGAGCCTCAGCCTGAGCTCCTAATATTGAGTCGTAGCTGCGTTGGACTCCAGCTCTGCCATTCGCCAGAACGTGACTTTGAGCAGGTCACACCTTACACCCGAATTTTCTCCAAGATAGGGATGAGTATAACGACCCTTCACAATTGTGCAGAAAATAGGTAACAGTATCAGTGCTGTATACATTTTTCATGTACCTTGTTATTGAATCTCTGTAAATATATCGACATAGCAGGAGCCCAATAAATGCTCACCATGAGTGGCATCAAGCTATGCTTGGTCTGTACAACAATCTGTTCTCTTTCCAATAATTTTTCTGAGCCCTGAATCCTCCTTAGCCCTCTGTGTTGACCTCCTAGACCTTGAGAGCGCATGGGAAGAAGAATTCTAATTCAAAAAAAATTTTTTAACGTTTATTTTTGAGAGAGATGGGGGGGGAGGGCAGAGAGAGAGGGAGACACAGAATCCAAAGCAGCTCCAGGCTCTGAGCTGTCAGCACAGAGCCCGATGCGGGGCTCAAACTCACGAACCGTGACATCATGACCTGAGCCGAAGTCGGACACTTAACCAAGCCACCCTGCCCCAGAAGAATTCTAATTCAAAAAAGAAAAGAATTACACCGTCCTCTGATATGTTGTAGATCCACCATGGTTGTGTTTTGCATAGCTTCTGTGATCCTTATTGTGATCATTTTTTACAAGATGCTTTGATATACTCCAGGGGAAAAAAGGCATGCAGAGGAATCCTAGAGTAATGGTAGAAACCTATAGAAGAGGTATTCCCTGAAGGCTCAAGGCATTTTCCCAAATGGGCCCATGTGCACTGCTTGGTTTTTTTTTTTAATGTTTTTAAGTGTTTATTTTTGAGAGAGAGACAGAACATGAGTGGGGGAAAGGCAGAAAGAGAGGGAGACACAGAAGCCAAAGGAGGCTCCAGGCTCTGAGCTGTCAGCACAGAGCCCGATGCGGGACTCAAACCCACAGACTGTGAGATCATGACCTGAGCTGAAGACAGATGCTCAAACGAATGAATCACCCAGGTGCCCCTCCACAATTTTCATGCTCCTCTGAAAGAAAGGGCCAGTCTGCTTCTGCCATTCAAAATCTAGCCAAATGGTCTAAGCATCCAGGAACATGTTATGTCTATTTCTGGGAATTCCCAAAGGCTTAGTCACCCCAACTTTTATATATCTCACATGATAAAACAAAAATCTCCAACCCATGTGCCAAAGGTCCTTGAAGGATGTGGATTATGGCAGGCAGTTTCAAATTTGACCATACATTGAGTGTCATCTCTCACCTAAAAAAAAAAAAAAAAAAAAAATGTTTTGTAAATGCACCTACCTTTTTTTTTAATTTCAAGTGTATTTGATATTGTTATAAGTAAATGTATACCTGTATAAGATCATTACTGAATTTTTAATAGCTCTTTGTAATTATACATTTCCCTACAAAATAAGTATTCAAAGGATTAATAATAACTTAAAATTTCATTGTGGGGAAATTGACAAGGGGCATGTTTTGCAAAATGCTTGGCTTAAAAAGCAATGCCAATACCAGCAGCGTTTAGGATTCTTATAAGTCAGGATCCAGGATCTGAGTGGACCAGGAAGGCAGCTTTCCCGAGCAACTCAGAAACATATGTATGTTGCAGAGTGACCTTGAGAAGGATCTTTCTGCTCCCGAAGATGGAGCTATTCGGGTCTCTCTGCCAACCTAATCCACCACGCAGCCCTGGCACGAGATGCAGGGAGAGCTAATCTTTCCTCCTTCCATCTGGGGGGCCCGGGCGGGGGTGGGGGGGAGCACAGCAGCAGCTGCCAGCCGAGGGCTACCAGGAGGACGAGCGGGGGGAAAGGGCAGGACAGCACCACCCAGACAGACGCGGGGGTCTCTCCTCTGTTCCTCCCGGGTCCCTCTCCGTCAGCCCCCATGACAAAGTAGCAGCAGAAAGTAAGTCTGGCGGCCATGTGGCCAGGAGAACACAGAGGTAAGGAGCAAGGTGACTAACCTCATCAAGCCATCACAAATTAAATACTGTCTGTGCAGGAGAGTTCACCTCCCAGCTTGCTCTGGGAGCGGGAAGCTGAGATTTCCTGTGCTTGGACCAGATAAGAGGCTGCAAGCCAGGTAGCCAGCCTAGGTGAGGACAAGATGCGTGAACCACACGGACAGCAGGTGTGTGTCGGGTTGGCAACTAATTACCAACGGTACACACTGGTCACCGAGGCAGGTCACCCCCTGCCACTTTGGGTGACACGGACCTGGACCCTGTTAACCTGACTGAAGGCTGCTCTCTTCCCCACTGACCAGTGTTTCCAGAGGAGCAAGCCGCTGGGCGAGCCATGAACTCCATCCACCGTGCCTTTGTTTCCACGCAGGAGAAAGGGTGCTATTAATACCCGCTTCCCCTCCACAGGGGGCCAAGAGCCTTAATTAAGTGTGGTTTGTGAAGTGCTCTGAGGTTACAGGATGGAAGCTGAGCTCTGAGTGCAAACTATTATTGTTAATTAATTATTGTCAGCGGAATTATTTACTCTGTGTTTTCAGGTCTAGGAGCCCTTGTTTACAGCTCTAAGAGTGCTTTTGTTTGATATATTTTCCATTCTCCTCTCCCACGCACGTCTATGTTCCCTTTCTTCCCCTTCCTCTTTCTCTTGGCCCTGGCTGGAAAGCAAAGCATTTAGCTTCCCCCTTGCACCTCAGACATAAGCAGGCTTTCATAAAGAGAGGAAGAGAAATGCTTAGGAATGTAAATGTAAACTGAAACACACGAAAGAAGGGATCTAAGACAAAATACGTGTAGCGTTGGCTGGGCAACACAGAGCCCCGGGGGGGGGGGGGGGGGAGTATGCAATTAATCCTAAACAGAATATAGAGCTGAAATATGGAAGTCTCTTTGCCAAGATGGTTTCTGCCGGTGCATGATTATGACCTCTGAGGGGCAATGATACCCAAGATCAGGAGAAGGCGTCAGAAATTTTCAGAGCAGTGAGCCTATCGACAGGACCAGAAGGCCCCCTTTTTACAACACCCTCCCTCCGCACTCCAACCCCTGCAAAACAAAAACAAAAACAAAAACAAAACACAAGGCCGGCTCAACTTTAATTTCTATCTTCAATTAGTTAGGATAACAATCCTATAGAATTTCTAGAATAAAGTGTGCCTCTGAGATTAAAAAGAGGGAGACCAGAGGCATTAGGGGAACAAAGCAAACCGGATGGAACAATGCGTGACTTCCCATCTTGGCTGCCACCTGGCGCTCACCAGGCTGGCATCTGAATCAAGGGCATTGTGGATGCAAGACGAGAGAATCCCCAGTGAACTGTAGCTTTTATGAATAAATTGTACTTGCCAAAATTGTTCGGTTGTTTGTGGACATTGATTTATTTTCTCTGATTCTTTCTGATTGTTATATTTTGGATGGTGCTTACTGATGTGAAAAAGTCATCTAGTATTGCTGATAAATCTAGAGATAACGGCAGAGGTCAAAAAAGTGGAAGGAAGGAAAAGAAGGCGTGCTTGCCACACAATGGTAAAACTTTCTTATGTAAAGAATAACTCGCTGGGGCCATTTACAGGCCCTTTTGCCCTGTTTTGTAATTGTATAATTGGTGGGGTCACTTGTTTCTTTCTTCCCCTTCTGGAGTTAAAGGCAAAATGGAAGGGCTGTGTTTTATCTGGGTGTTCAGACATCGCGTTGCATTTATTTTTTACTTCTTTCCCTTCCCCTGTTTTTTCCTCTGCACATGCGTGTGCAGTGTGTGAATGTGTGCGTGTGTGTGGGTGCGTGGGTGAGAGAAAGAGGGAGAGAGAGGGCAGAGAAAGAAGGTGAGAGCAGGCTTTCAGCGTAGTCACAGCACCAGTGGAGATCGGATTTTTTCTTAAGACTCCTTTGAGTGGAGACACCTAACATTTTCAAGGTCATGCAATGGGCACCTTCGATGCCTTCAAGGTGAGCCCGAACCTCTCTGATTCCCTGGGTCTCCGCGCTCCCTATACTGGAGTTCTAGGGCCAAGCTTACCTCTTAAAAAAGGAGCGTGGAACTCCGTTAAACTTCCAGGTGGGATGGTTAGGCATTGAATGTGGAAACACGGGGAGGGGAAGCGGGGAATGAGAAGGTGGCAAAACGCTGCTGACTGACTCTGTTTCCACCTTTGTATCGCAACTCTTGAAACATTACACCTAAAATAGGTCGACGGGGATTGGGGATAAAGTGGGATAAGCCTTAGCTAATTACCCCAATGTGCAGAATGCCTGCTTTTAAGTCCTGAGTCGGATTTCATCACAGAAGCTGAGAAGATCTCCCAACATCCAAATGCATTTGAAAATTGACCAGAGGGGCACTCTATCCAAAGAGATAGCTTGTTCCGTAATAGGGTAACAGACGTAACAATTGCACAGAGACAGGAGCATACAATGGCTCGTCTCTGTGCTGGCTCCCGGTGTCATTCAAAGGAGCAGCACAGCAGACAGAATTAAGGAGTGAGTGCTGGCTCTGATCATTTTTCCACATCCTCCCTGTCAGGCTGGGTCTCCTCAGCAGAACAAACCTCAAATTCAATACAACAGAGACACACAGAAAAAGACAAGGAACATCTGCGATCAATTGGTGGGGAGACATTAATAATAGAGATGCTGAGGTTGCGGGAGGGAAGATATTTTATTAAGCCTCGCTTTTAGATACGCGTTGTATTTTGAGTTATCTTCACTTTTCAGTAATCTTGCGGGAATGAGGGGACAATGTGGGTCCGTTTTAAAGAACACAAGCCCTGGGGCACCTGCGTGGCTCAGTCGGCTGAGCGTCCGACTTCGGCTCGGGTCATAATCTCACGGCTGGTGGGTTCGAGCCCCGCGTCGGGGTCTGTGCTGACAGCTCGGAGCCTGGAGCCTGCTTCCCATTCTGTGTCTCCCTCTCTCTCTGTCCCGCCCCCGTTCATGCTCTGTCTCTCTCTGTCTCAAAAATAAATAAACATTAAAAAAAAAATAAAGAACACGAGCCCTCTTGGGGTAAATTGTCACTAAAAAGACTAGTTTTTGCCATCAGCCTAACTTCAAGTTGATTTATTTCGGGAACAATTTGGAAACTATCACAGAAAATAGTTTGGATGATCCTCCACCGATAGCTTTTGAAAAAAACTCTTTCCATGAACTTAGTGAAGCAGGTGGTCCAGAAAATACCTTCCCGCACGTTCTTTCTCAGCCACAAATCTATCCTACCCCCTCCACTCACAAAGGCATCGCCCATGGAAGGTCTGGTGTTGAAACTCTACCATCAGATCCCGTGTTAGTTGGTTAGCTTTATATTTTAAGTATGGTTTTGTTTTGTTTTTTCCATTTGGCCGTCTCCTTGCTAAACATCTCAAATCACATATTTGCAATAGGGCAAGAATTACATCAATTTCAGTTTTTGTTGTTCAAAATCTCAAATGCCACCATTTTGCAGAGAGCTGCAATATGGCTGATGTTCTGTCAATGGTGATAATGAACCGAATTGATCTAAGAAACATTTATTGAGTAGCGATTATGCATGAGGCATTGCAATGTTTGCAAAAATTTAAGAGTCCTTACCCTCAGGAAGTTTGTAAGCTAAAGAGAGGGAGGGCCATAAGCAGAAGACATATGAATACACATAACGGAGGAAGAATAAATGGGCAAAACATGAGTGGTACAAATAACATGCTATAAGAATACAGAGTAAGAAGGAATTTGCCTGGGCGCCTGGGTGGGTCAGTAGGTAGTGTTCAGGTGAACCTGAATCTTCGGTTCAGGTGGTGATCTCATGGTTCATGAGTTCAAGCCCCACATGGGGTTCTCTGCTGTCAGCTCTGAACCTGCTTCAAGTGCTCTGTCCCCCTCTCTCCCTGCACCTCCCCAACTCCCTCTCTCTCTCAAAAAAATTTTTAAACTTAAAAAAAAAATTTAGCACAAAAAGATTTGCCTGAGATGACAAGGTGAGCTTCACAGAGAAGATGACAGAGGAATTAGATTTTATAGAAAATTAGGCTTTTGGTAGAAGAGGGCAGGAAAGGACTTCTAAGCTGACAAAGGTGGATGAGTCCAAACTCAGAGGAAAGTGACAGCCAGGTCCAACTATACTGGCAAACTAGCCTCTGCTTAGACAAGGGTGCCCAGACCGATGTGGTAAGGTCAAAGCCAAGTTTTCCTGCAGAATTAGCTCACCTGCTTGCTTCTAGGATTAAGGAATTCTCTTCAACACCCAGGAATCGGAGAAATCAAGTGACTTGCAAAATCACCTTATCACAGGAAGGCAGGGTCCACAAAGTAATCTTGGAGCCCCAACTCCCAGGTATCAGACAGATGAAGGCCCTGAGTTCCCCAGATGTCACTTCTGTAAAATCTCCAACCCCCACGCCCATGGGTCTTCTGAGAGGCCCCACACTGTCACAGGTACAGAGCTTTCTGCCAGACTTCAGAACAAGAATTTCACCTTGGAGGTGAGAACGGATATGAGAAATTTCAGCCCAACGAGTGATTTTCCCTCAAGGCTGTCATGAGCACCTGAAAACAGGAGTTTATAATGGAAGTGGCATCGCAACTGTGACTACGTGGCCGCAGAAGTGTGACACTGTCCTTAAGTACAAGCACTGTAATAAGAAGCAGCATTTGAATGGTGCTCAGAAGGACGGCCAGGATCTGCGTTCCTCCTTTTCTAGATCACCACGTCTCCCAATCTCTTACATTTCTAGCTAAAAAGACACACAAGTTTCATGGGGTGGGGGGTGGGGTACAACAACAACTTAGCGCAAGAACAGGAAGTTTGGTAACAAGAGAAAAATCAATTATGAAGGATGCTGGTCTCTGACTTGAGGCAACTGTCACAAGGAAACTGTCATAACCTCAGGGCTCTTGGAGAGTTCACCGGGGTTCAATTCCCTCCTGGCCCCAGCCGGAGCCTCTCGCAGAAATTCCCAAATATCATGCCGGAGCCAGTTACCTTAACATTCCATTCGAGTTTAGAATCAAACTGCAACTCTTTGCAAAGGAGCTGTAGCCAGTGTGAACACAGAAGGAGGTTCTTTCTCCAACAGTCGTAGAAACCACTCCATTGATCTGCCTCCACGGTACCAAGATCATCTAGAACATCACCAAATTAGTATAAATGTCCCAAGTCACAAAAGGAAACAATTGAAATTCACACGGGACATCAGGTTAAAAAAAAAAACCTAGCAGAAAATAAAAATCACCCATTCGTCATCAGAAAACCACGTGTGTGAGCGTGTGTGTCTGTGTGTGTGCATGTGTGTACGTGAGTGTGTACATTCACACGTTGTATATACACAGTTCAAAGCTATAAGCAAGGTTTTACATTGCATATGCCTATGTAAATATCTTTTTGATACAACAGAGAACTATAGCAAAAGCTGTGGGTCTCAGGCTTTCCCCCCACGTGAAATAGGGACAATTTAGCTAATTTACCTTCACTTTCATTCTGTTAGTAGAGTTCTTAGCCTCTTTGGATGGTTTGCTGATTTAAAGAATAACAAAAACCCCTCCTCCACATTTAGCTTAAGATAGCATTTATTGAGGGGTGTTTGATGTTCCAGGAAAAAAGGCACATTAGTGTGGGGAAACCTGTGTATTTATACACTGAGGGTTCTGAGAAATCCTGCAAAAAGCCCACGGATTTTCCCAAACTTATTTCCCCATACTATTTAATATTCCCCATGCTGATCTTAATTATTTTCCTAACATGACAATTTTCTGTAGGAGCCCATGTGGGCAATTCTGGCGTTAAAGGCCGTGTGCACTCTATATAGAATATAATAGATTAGAGGCCTAGGTCACCTGGACAGGCTGCAGTGTGGATGAGCAATATCCATCCCCTGGCTCGTGTTCCAACGCGGAAGTTCTTACACTAGAGAAATGCATCTGGCCACCTACTCTCTCCCCTCACTGGATCATGCCCGTCCAGGGCAGCTGGGGCAAAGACTGGGGGTTAAGGGTAAAGTTTTAGCAAGTACCTTTGGTAATAAATCTAACATTACAGTCTCCAAATGGTTTCACCTCCACACATTCTGGAGACATTCTGGAACTTCATCTCTGATCTCTGTTATATCTATTGTTCAAATGGTCCTGAACTTGGGAGAATAGAAAGGTACCGTATTGACACCCTAAATTTAACTGGCAACGGAAGTGCTCCCCCCCGGCCCCGGCTTACACCCAGTAAATTGCTACTACAGTACTGAGCTCACTTCGCAGGTGCACTATTCACAATGGCTTCTTTTCCTACCCATGGGATGCTCTCAAGACCAACATGAGGAGCAGAACACACGGAAAGGTCTCCCAGGCAACTTTGCTAGCTGAATATAGTTCACTGGCCTATTAATGCTTAAAGTGAATTCTTTGACTTAAAGCCCTTTAAAAATCGTCAAACGCACTTGGGAAGAGTGCATATTAAGCTGTGTAGACATCTTTGACATGAATGAGCTGATTAGATGCCACCTTGGAAGCAGGTCTGGAGGATGAGGAGAAAGCAACAAAGGATAGTGGGGGGTATTGGAGAAGATACTGGGGGGACTGGAATCGATAAGGCTACTTAGCAAAGGGACAAAGACAAGGGAGGGGAGTACGGAGTACTCAAAAGAGATGGCTTGATCCAAGCAAGCCACACCCCAATGCTCATTCCTGATCACGTGCCTGTGGATGCTTTGGAGAGAATCCATCACCATTTCCTCACTAGGCACCCGGGGCACCTACTCGTTCATCAGGTTCATCTTTATATTCAAAAATATATAGGGGCACCTGGGTGGCTCAGTCGGTTAAGCGGCCGACTTCGGCTCAGGTCATGATCTCGCGGTTCGTGAGCTCGAGCCCCGCATCAGGCTCTGTGCTGACAGCTCAGAGCCTGGAGCCTGCTTCAGATTCTGTGTCTCCCTCTCTCTCTGCCCCTCCCCTGCTCACGCTCTGTCTCTCTCTGTCTCAAAAATGAATAAACTTAAAAAAAATGTTACAAAAGGCTTTTGACCAGGTTTTCTCAACCACGTCGAGATCAGCTCTCAAGCGGTGGTGACTTTTCTGAGATGGTGCAGCCAACGGTAGAACCCATGGACCCTAACATCCAGCCCGCTGCATCGAGCATAGAGTCAGGCTCTTATACATATTAAAGGTGAGACGGCTGCCTCTTTCCAGAAAGTTTACGTTGTTACAAACTCTTCTAATAACCTCCGAAAATAACAAGGACCAAGGTCTCTTTCCTTCTCATTGATATGACAGCCTAATAATTTGAAGTCTGTGAGGCCTACGATTTATCAATGACTACAACCTTAGCAACAAGCACACACAATTTGCTACCTCCTTTCTTCTTTCAGGTGCTCAGGACTGGCAGGTGGGAGAAAAGAGAGTCATCTGCTCGTTCGATTTTGTAAAATCCCTCCCGGCAAAAGGACTTCTGGTTTTAAAAGAAGCCCAAGGAAGTGACCTCTGTTGTTATAGCCCACTCTCCGGATTCTGCTTTTCTCTCGCCAGCCTGCACACATCCTACCTGAATAGGAAGGTGACAACGTGGAGAGAATTGTAACGTGCCTTTCTCGAAGCCCAGGAGACAGCCACGCAGAGGCAGCTGGAAGGGGAGAAGGGGACCATGGAGGAACTCAGAGAGCTCATCCAGAAGTGGCTGTGCTCAGCGATGTGTGCCCTGTGCTCTGAGGATCCGCCCTCAGGGCAGTCTCCAGCCAGAGAAAGTTCTAGTTCTTCAAGACTCAAGCTCCCCCCACACCCGCCCCCGCACTGCACGGTCACTGTCTCGTCTCAGATGGTCACTTTTCCGAAGCTCCAAAAAGAAATCACTGACATTCTGAGAGAAAAGGATTATAGATTTAATGTTGAACAGGACTTAACACCAGCGTGTTAAGGACTTAACACATACAGACTTAACCAGTCTGTATTAGATGATTCACAGGACCTCACAGGACTGTATTGGATGAATCAAATGGACCTCAATTCAAATCTGGTGCCTCCCACTTGGAGTGAAACCCACTGAACGCAGTTACACATAATTGGAGACATGTATGGATTGAGAGGCAACATGTGGCAACGTGTGACCCTCCTCCATGATATTAGCATGAATGAATACATTAGATCACCAATGTCACTGCTCCTCCTCCCACAGCCCTAGGTAGAAAAGAAAGAGCAGGGACGCCTGGGTGGTTCAGTCGGTCAAGCATCAGATTCTCGATTTCAGCTCAGTTCTTGATCCCAGGGTCTTGGGATCGAGCCCCATCTCGGGCTCCAAGCTGAGCACAAAGCGTGCTTAAGATTCTCTCTCTCTGTCTCTCTCTCTCTCTCTGTCTGTCTCTCTCTCTCTCTCTCTCAAAAACTTAAATAAATAAAAATAAAATAAAGAGCAGAAGGGCCAAGCCCACAGGACTTGATGGAGGAGCCCTAGGTAGGACAGACAGGAGAGAGCCCCAGTCGAGATCTCTGATAGTTAAGTCCAGTCCCTGCCTGTCTCCTCTGAGACGCTGCCTGAACTAATTCTGACCAGATAAATGAATTGCGACCCCCTGGCCACTAGGTTATTTCCTAGGATGCCAAGAAGGTACAGGGACCCTCTAGCACCAAACCCTACTCTACAGTTCAGCTAAATACGGCCCCATGCCCAGCAACCTCTGCCCTCCCAGCCCCCAGGCAAGCAGACCAGCCTCTGGGCCCCTCTGCAGAGCCCCACCGCACAGTGCCTTCAAGGGCAGCAACAGCCCCGTTATGCGCAAACATCGTGCATGTCATTTAAGTCTGCACCATCTGTTCTGGGCCTTCATTACGACTTCATGCTGAACATATGTGACAATTACATCTGTAAAAGGAAAAATGGGATTTTTGTGATTTAGCTTCAAGTAAATGCTCCTGGTGCAAGCAAGCATGCATTTGAGCGAGGCCTTTCTTTATTTTCGTTTCTTCCCCCACACTTGAGAAACTGTTTGTCACAGATAAGTTTTAGTTCTAGGCTCACCCACTGAGCTTAGAGTGACCAGAAATGAGAGACTGTAGCTCCCTGCTCTAAGAATAAAAAGTAAAGTGAAATAAAATAAGATAAGATAAGATAAGATAAAATAAAATAAAATAAAATAAAATAAAATAAAATAAAATAAAATAAAAATAAAGTAAAATAAAATAAAATAAAATAAATAAAATAAAATCTAGGTTTATCCCAAGAATTATAATCAAGTCAGGATGCAGTCAACAACCATACTGCAGAGCATGGGCCATGCAGGCTGATCTCTAGAGCTGAGTCTTTGCCCAACCACTTGCCAACCCTGTGACTTCAGGGCAGGTTGCCCTGAATCTTGTTGTCTCTGCATAATGGAAATAATACCAGCAATGCTGTCATAGAGTCATGAGGAGTAAGGAGAGAAATCACACAAGGCAGTCAACACAGTGCCTGGCACACAGGGAAGGCACAAGACACAGGGTAGCTTCATCATGGGTTCTCAGTTTTCCCAACCTGGAGGTGGGGGATGCTTGACATTGAATAGATAGGTAGTTGGAAATAGATCTAGCCCTCACTCTTCAGCGGACTAGAGTCTTCCAATGACAAACCAGAAGGCTTAACGCCTGAACAGCTGTTTTTAGTATGTGTGTGTGGATGTGTGCAAGTGTAGACATTCATAGGTAGAGAGATAAAAGAGAGAGACAGAGAGATGGCAGGCACAGAGGACACAGGAAAAATAGGAGACCATATTTATCATTTTAATAACGATTTCCTCTGATAGCGGGTTCGGAGAAACAGAGGAGGGAGGAAGTTTAGAAAAAGAAACGAAAAAAATACCCCAAGTAAAGGGCTATATGAAGACTCTCGAGAGTACTGTCTGAAGAGTTAGGGGTCAAACACATGGATGAATGTAACAACGGGGGGCGGGGGGGTTCTCTGTTCCTGACAGCCAACACAAGGAGCTATTATAGAATGCCCTGGATGTATTTGCATATATGCCAGCCGGGTTAAGTTAAAATAAAATAGTTCTGAAACGTGGGAAACGGAACTCACCACCTGCCTCACCTGCCTCACCTGCCCCTCAGGAGGGTTTGATAATTTGGAAAGGCACAAGTTAATCCCCTCCTACTGATGGGCACAGGGCACCAGGAGTGTGGCCGGGAGACTGACTGCGTGGCTCACGTCGGCAGCAGTCAGAATGAGCCAGGGTCCAGGAAGACAACTGTGCGCAGGGCCAAGGAGCTAGTTAATCCTATCTGAGCACTGCAGAGGGGTGGGGGAGAAGTCTGCCCCCTGAAAGCAAGTAGAGAAAGACCCATAACATGCCCATGCCACATGGGGTAGATTTAATGAGCTTAACACTTCAGTCGGTTGCTTCTACCCCTAAAAGCAAAGAAAAAGCTTAGGGCCACCTGGCGAATGGTAATTGCTAGCTCTCCATCCGGGAGCAGATCAGGCAGAGCAATAATAGATTTCTTTTTTTTCCTAGAAGAGGTAGCAGCAGACAGCTAGCAATGCTCAGCCGATCCAAACTCTGCTTGGTAAGGGCCTCTGCGGCACCTGTGAGCCCAGAGTAGCATCGATTGCCCATGCATGGGGGCCTAGATGATTCTATGGCACTCAGTACACCCAAGGCATTGCATGGAGGGCTTGGAGATATACTCAGTCCCAAATGGTAGCGCTTGACAGATGGGGGGAGTAAGGGCGGGGATCCATCCAGGGAAATGGAAAGTGACATGTGTTAGGCCTGTGAAGTCTCTTAATTCTATCCTTCACCTTGTTCCCTCTGGAGACCTGAACACACATACTGATCACCAGCAAACTGAGAACTGAGTATCCTCCTTATTAATCTGCCAAAGTACCTCAGAGCCCCCACAATGTAAGGTTTGGGGTAAACCCCGCTGTCCAATACAGCTTTTTTCTTTTTTGTTGAGGTCAAAATGCAGCATTCTATTTCTCCCCTTATACCTACCCCTTGTCCAGGTGGGCCTACCTTGAAGACATGGAAAATGAGAGCACACACGGGACCTAAGCCCAGAAGACCATTATCGGGGGGAAAGGATTCTGTTGGACTAATTTCTACCTTCAAGATACAGAATTCCACGCACTAGAATAGATGACCCAGTGGACCTCCAAACTTAAACATTTGGTTTCGGCTACAACTCCTCCTGCCGTGGGGACAGAGGGAATGGACAGAGGGATTGGAAGTGACTTCTTTAACATTTCTCTGGTGTGGGGAGAGGCAGCAAACTGTTCTCTCCTTTCTAGAACTGGAAAACAGGAAAATGTGTTCCCCCTTTTCAACATGGTCACCCCAACAAGTGGGGGTTCACTAGACCTTCCTTCCCTCTTGGGCCACCCCAGGAAGGAGATGCCAAGGACGGCTTTGCTGCTCAGAGAGCTATTTCGGGATTCCATGCATTCTGACCTCCTCTATAGGCTTGAACTCCTCACTCCCTTCTGAAGTGCTTTCACTGTGCAGCCAAGAAAAGGCAAGTGTGGAGAGAGGAGTCGCAACACTCCCAGTGCAGAGAAGACTGAAATTTCTAAGTAGCCCTGGTTTGTTTGGGAACCAATTCAAAGGTTAATTTAGAGAGAACCTCCTGGTAAGCACACCTGCTGACACACAAAAGCCTGCATCATCTTTTATTTTTTAACTAAAACTTGGGTGACAGGGCTGCAGCCACATTTCAAAGATCCTCTGGTTCAATCCTCCTTCTCCATTTTATATATAAGAGAAATGAATGAATCTTCCAAGGCGCAGGCTGTCTGAATGCTGTGGAGTGTTTTCCCTACTGCCTTGTCGATGACTCAATCTCTGCCTTTACCCGTCATTCTCTCTGATCATTACCTTTTGGTCTATAGTTTCCCACTTTTGAGAGATTTTTTTAAATGTCTATTTAATTTTGAGACAGAGAGAGGAGGTGGGGGGCCGAGGGAGGAAGAGAGAGAGAGAGAGAGAGAGAGAGGGAATATCCAAGCAGGCTCCGCACCGTCAGCACAGAGCCCAGCACAGGGCTCGATCCCATGAACCGTGAGATCATGACCTGTGCCGAAATCAAAAGTCAGAGACTAAACTGGCTGAGCCACTCAGGCAACCCCATTTTTGAGAGATTAAGTCTTGCTTAGTTCAGAGTGTATCCCAATCATCAGTCCTCAAGTTCCTGCACCCTCATTGGCAGTAATCCTCCTCACTTGGAAATTGGGGTGAGGTTGTGGGGAGAGAGGATAAAATATTACAGTTTTCACTCAATCACATTTAAAAATTAGAGCTGAGGGGCGCCTGGGCAGCTCGGTCCATTAAGTGTCTGACCCTTGGTTTCAGCTCAGGTCACGATCTTCCAGTTTCCTGAATTCGAGCCCTATGTCGGGCTCTGCACAGACAATGTGGAAAGCGCTTGGGATTCTCTCTGTCTCTCTCTGTCTCTCTATCTCTCTCTCTCTGTCCCTCCTCACTCATGCTGTGTCTGTCTCTCTCAAAATAAATACGTAAGCATACAATAAATAAAATAATCAATAAAATAAAAATTATAGCTGAGATTCACTAGAAGGAACCATGGACTGGATGACTTCCTGCCTGTTCCCCTACCTCCAGGATCCCCCTGTCCACACCATTATGCAAATCTGATCCTGTTGGTGCCCTGTCTCTTGACCTTTAGTGGCGCCCCATTTGAACCCAGGTATCTGACACCTGGGGGTCTTCAGACATAATTCAATAACGTTAGGGATGTTTCTAATGTATGTTTTCATTTCTGATAATATGAAAATGAACACAGGCATTTTCTGGGTCACCAGGATGCTCGCCTCCTAATGGAACACAGCCAAGCAATCGAGTGTTTGTGTTTGTGTTTACGACAGCGATGGTGACAATTTATACTTGTTTAATACTGAAAGTTAATGAGAAAAGGGCACAGGCCAGCCAAATACATATGTTTTGCTTTCTTTCAAAGTGAAAGTCAAATGACCTCAATGTTCACTGTGTGAATGAAGATTTCCCAGTAGCTGGCACAGAGAGGATAGTAGAAAGTGAGTCACCGCACGGCATATGGTAATAGAAGTATGACCCACACAAAAAAGCCTGCGCAGTGGTGGTCAGTACCTCATATGACTGCAATTTAGACAAACGACCTCATGCACCATATTGAACTCTGTTGTTAATTTTTATTTTATTGGCTTTCAGAGTTTTGTGTGCGTTTAGACATTTCTTCCGAATTTTTTCAGTTTGATTAGAGCTACGAAGACTGTATTCCTTAATATGCTTGCACATAAAAAGCTATGTTATAATAAACAATATTTTAGTCAATATTGAGGGTAGATGGGTGAATCAGTCAGGGTCCCAACAGGAAAGAGCTGGCACTTGTGGAAGGATTTAACTGATAAGAATTGAATGAAGGGGTATGAGCAGGGCTGAGGGACCCAGCGAAGGTTGGTAAGGAATCCAAGAACCAGCAAGACTGGGGTGAGGGTCAAAGAGAGGCCCACCGGAGAGCAGAGGAAGGTAAAGCATCTGGAAGGCGGGTGCTTGACTGGAGAAATAGCCTACAGAAACTGAACTGCTTCCAGAACATGGCCTGAAGCAGGGAGGAAGTAGGGGAATAATACCTGTTTCCTCTTCCCACCACTCTCCAGTGCCTCCCCGCTGTCCCAACCATCTAGAAGCAGCGGGAAAGCAAACCTGGATAGTGCAATCCATTGAGAACAACCTTCTGGCCCACAGAGCAAGGCAAAGAAGGGTAGACATGGGTGTGGGGGCATCGGCAAAGAATAACCAGAATAATAGGGATTTTTATTTTTCCCTTTAGAAGTGGAACATACATTATTCAAGTTTGAGAAACACTGTCCTGAAAGCTGATATCCATAATGTTGCCCCCAAGAGGCCCCTTTGCCTGGAGTCGGCCCACCTCTCCACCCTAATTTCTAGCCATGTGAAACTACCAGCAACTTCAACCAGTTTCAGTCATGTTTCAAGCCTCTCTCCTTTCTCCAACATTAAATTCCCTGCCAAATCCTAATCCCACCTGCTTCTTTACCTTCAGTCTACAAACAGTAACTCAACTTGCAAGATTCAACACAAATATCAATCCTTCGACAAAACCTTCCTGATTCCCTTTTGCACAGATGAAACAATAAACTACTCCTCCTCTGGATTCCTAGTGCAATATCAGCACCCTGGTACAAGAGCACTTAAGATAGTATGATAATGGTTGTCCTTAGCACTAGAGTTATATTCCTAAAGGGGAAAGTACAGCTCTGTATTTCACCAATTAAAAGAGTCTATCGTGTAACAGAACTCAATAACTGCTGGGAGGAAAGGAGGGAAGGAAGGAGGGAAGGAAGGAGGGAAGGAAGGAAGGAAGGAAGGAAGGAAGGAAGGGGGGAGGAAGGGAGGAAGGAAGGAAGGAAAGAAGGGGGGAGGAGGGAGGAAGGAAGGAAGGATGGAAGGAAGGATAGTAGGAAGGAAAGAAGGAAGGAAGGAAGCAAGGGAGGGAGGGAGGAAGGGGAAGGATAGGAAGCATTAAATAAGACCACATGAGCATCTAAATTTTGTCGTTATATGGTCTTGAGCAATGTATAGCTTCTCTATAGATCTCAACATTCTTCTCAATAAAATGAAGAGAATAATATCAAGGTCCTCATGGATCTTGAAAGTACTAAATAAGGAAAGACAAATGCAAGTTCCCAGCACAGTAACTGACTTACTGAAGACAAGAAGGAATGTTTATTTATCTATTCATCCACTGTCTTTAGTCTTTCAGGGAAATGAAAACATTTGAAGCTCTGGTCCAGCCAGTTTTCTAGATCTACTCCTGAGCCTAACAGAGCAAGTATGTGCCCCATGGATAGATCTGTCCATGGGTGCTTTTATTTCCCTCTAGACAGGAAAAAAATGATGCTTGGCTGAGCAGGAAGGAAGAAAGTACACTGTTAAAGAGATATGGATGGAAACATGTGTTCTTTCTGTTGAAGAACAAAAACTATATATATATATGTGTATATATATATATATATATACACATATATATATATGTACATATACAACTATATATATATATATACGTGTATATATATGTATATATATGTATATATATATATATATATATAATTTTCCTTCAGATGACTGACTGACTGAATGGATGGATGGATGGATGAGTATGTTACTTGCGTGACTGGTTTCCCTGAAACACAGTTAATTTTACCCAAGGATAGAAATTTTTAACCCTTGCAGAACCCACAGAAACCCCCAACTATATGGAAAGGAGAAGGAAGAAATCAACACCCGCTGCCTAAAATCAAGTCAAATCAACTCAGTCATTAAGATCTTACCTATAAGGTCATCACTGCCGGAAGAGAGTACCCCAACAACCCTAGATCAGACTGAAACAAATTGAAAACAAGAAGTATTATCAAAGGCTCTAACATGTTTCATGAGTTTTGGGTTTACTCATAAATTCCCAGATGTCCAAATGGACCTCTATTGACTCGTGTGTTTCTTCCTCCCAGTTCAAAATGAATGTCGAGTGTCTGTCGGTTGACAGAAAGGGATTTGCTCCCAGGCTCGTTCTGTTGGAGACATTGAGCCCATCTTGTGAGTCCCTGTGTAATGAGGCCATTCTACAAATGCCAATGTTATTTTTTATGAGGCTCAACATATTATTACCTCTTTGCACTGTTGCAGTAGAAAACCTACTAGTTTATATAACTTGGTTTCAGAGGTGCATACTCTACAGGTGAGCCAACGAGTTCAACAGTGGCTCCTGTTGGATAGGTACATTTCTGTAACTCAGTTGCATGTACCGTCGTAAATGACCAGAGGAAGGGAATAAACCACCTGAGCAAAGAGGGTTGAGTTGACGACTCTCCGGAAAGGAGGAAATTCTTCTGGCCCAGAACTATGTGAGGTTGCGACTTCTTAAATCTTCTCCAATTTGTCTGTATCTCCTTTAAAAGGCAATGCGTAAAATCCTAATAATATAGAGCAAGCTCTTGTGAATAGAGTACTTTAAAATTTTACAGTATCCTACTACTTTCATTTCTATCCCACTGTAGCGTCTTCTTGCTGATTCATCTACAGCTTGTGATGCAGTGTGTGCTTTAGATCTTTCCTTTGATACTTCCCCCTTTTACCACATCCTAGGTATTTTGATTTTCTGGCTTTAAGCGTCCTATTTTGTATGTCTTCATTTTGAGTTTTACCTAGCTTGTCAAGGTCATGTCAATGACTTGCCAAGGTCATTCGGAAATTTCCTTTTTCTTTGCCACAGGTACATGTTATGTTTACATTGTCTCACTTCCGTGCTTGGAGCCTACAATGGTTTGACTCCCGTCTAAGGCCCGCTCTCTGAAATGCCACTTGAATGCACCTCTGGTTTGCTTACAAACTGACGACTACCTTTTGGGAATGGTGTTCAAAAGAATCATTCACCCAACGAGCAAGATCATAACGTTTAAGCTTATAGTTGAAAATATTATTTACACAATAAAAAACCTTATTGACATTAAGAAAGATCATCGTCTGCTTTCAAATAGGAAACCGTATCACTTTACAAGCCTCACTTGTCAAAGTGTGGTCCGTCCATTGACAAGCAACAACACCAGCAGCAGCTTCTGGTAGCTTCTTCGAAATGCAGAATTGCAAGCCCTACTTGAGACCTCCTGAATAAAATCTGAATTTAACACAGCTTTGCCGATGCATATGCATATTCAAGTTTGAGAACCAGTGCTCTAGATGATTTATGCCTTTGATAAAGTACCCCATGTTTTCCTAGGTGATTATAAATTGATGGGTTAATGATTTGCCTTGTGATTGCCCAGATATGGATGGGCCTGCAATTTTCAGGGTAATCATTCCTCAAGGGTGGCTCCGCATGTGCCCTCCAGCAGTCCACAAAAGAATTTTCTACTCCCACATGATTTCTTTGCAGAAATATTTAGAAATTGTGTTGCCACCTCAACATACTTCAAACTTTGCTCCTTCTCACTCCCCTCGCACACAAAGGAACACTGAATAGTTCAACAGTTTCTATAGAGGAAAAATAAGATTATTGACTTTCTTAGCGTGGGCACCAAGTGCCACATTCTTAACTGACTGGAAAGTGCAATGTTTAAGGAAAATATAAGCATAAACACACATGCTTACATGTACACGGTGGTAATTTGATTCTGAAGCCACTGACTCTTTGAATAAGCTGCTCTATGATCCCCTGGGCAACCACATCACTTCTTTGGACCACCAGACTTCACTGTGTAATGTAGGAAATGTGGATTGGGACTGAGAGTCGGCTTGCAGTGCTCACTCCATTACTAATTATGTGATGGTTGGCATATTGCTTAATGTCCCTCAGTTTCAGGTTTACCATTTGTAAAATAGAAATAATAATGGTACCTATCTCATATGTACTTATGAGAATCAAATAATATAAGGCATGAGAAAGTACCATCTGGACCATATGGAGTACCCAACAAGTCGTTGTTGTTACTGTTGTTGTTCTAACGTTAATTATTATCAAGATCTCCAAAGATTGACGCTCCCACCCCCGAATTCATCCAATGTTTTATCTCCAGTACCTGGCATATGGAAGGGGTTCGTGAAATATGGGTTGAATTAATGCTTAAATAAATGGTGGATGGGTGGATGGATAAATGGGTCTAGGTTTCCTAATCTGTAAAATGAGAAAATTTCACTAAATAATTACCAAATTCTCTTTTAATTTTGAATATTTGAGCTGTATCAGACATAATCCCTGGGTTTGTGTTTAGCACTGATTTCCAGATAAGTCCCAATCTTAAAAGCAAGAATATGGGCAATTTCAGGAGAAAAATTGTGCTAAGGCCAAGGATACAGTTACCAACCACACCGGAAGAAGCCAAGGGACAAAACTGTGATATCCCAGGGAACACATTCAGCCAGTCATTCTGGTTGTGAATGTCATCCATTGTGGCTTTCAGCAAACCAGGGATCCAGAAAATAGGTAAGTGCTAATGACCCCAAGGAAAAAGCAGCCTATCTATTTTCATACGCACACCTAGAAGAAATTACACCTTCCTGACAACTTGATTTAGATGAAATGTCATGAGAAAAAGAATGTGCGCAATTTTTCAACAGGGGGAAAAAATCCAGTAGGGAACTCTGTCAGGTCTTGGGGGTGAGATTTTCTCAATATTAAGCTGATGATGCCCTGGGTATAAGATCAGCCCCCTTGACTTTTATTTGTATAAAGATAGTTTTCTTCACAGATTCAATCATTTGTAATCATTGTCCATGCTTGGAACCTGATCCCATCAGAGCAAGAGCTCAGAAAATATTTCTTGAATGGAATTAACCCTCACAACTACAATTCTGGGTGCTAGGAACAACAGGTTTAGGTATTTTTATTTTATGGAACAAGGTACCAAGGCCTTGAGAGGTGAAAAATTATTTAAGTATATTTGGTAAACAGTAGTAAAGTGAGGTCTTGAACCACTGACCACCGCCCCAAAGTCAATGCACTCCCAGAATGCCACACTGCCTTTCTGTAGCTGCAGAAGCTGAATTGGGACTAGGGTTCATTCATTCAATTAATATCCATTGGGTACAAGCTAGAAACTAAAGAAGTATATAATAATAAACAAATCAAGCATAATTGTTGCCTCAGGTAAAGTTGTCAGGCTGGAAAAGGACAAAGATATATTGCCCACTTCCCACAAGGACTACCCTTTGGCAATTAGATAACCCATCTTAAAAATATTTTGAAACAACATATAACCTCTCAAATGACCTAGTGATAGACTTTCAAATAGAAAGGCTTTGTAACCAGGCAGATTTCCATGTAAATCTGTCTTCTATGCCTTGTTGACTGAAGCACCAACAAAGGAGGTTCTTTTTTTTCTTGAATTTTGTTTATTTATTTTGAGAGAAGGGGGATGGAGGGCAGACAGAGAGAGGGAGAGACAGAATCCCAAGCAGGCTCTGCAGTGCACTGTCATTGCGGAGCCCAGTGCCCAGTGCAGGACTTGAACTCACAAAAGGCGAGATTGTGACCTGAGCTGAAATCAAGAGTCGAGCGCTTAGCCAACTGAGCCACCCAGACACCCCTGAGGTGCACCTTTCTGAACACCAGTTTCATCACCTGCGAAAACTGGGAAATAATGCACATTTTGAGAAGTCATGAGAATTAAATGAACTTTAATGCGAGAAAGCCTGGAATGTAGGGCCTATCACGTTAACAGAAGCTCAAAAAACTTTATTGTCTTCCCCTTCTTTTTCTTTCCTAGCCTAAAAGCCAATGGCAAGCTCCCTGTTATTCTTCACAAACATAAAGTCTTATGAAAAGCAAACGAAAGAGGAATAGAAAGAAAAAGCAGAGTGATTGGATACCCAATTGGAATACATATCAATGGCCGAACTGGGCTCCACATTTCAGCAAAGGAGACTGGATGATATCTTCCCTGCAGCCCCTGAAACATCCAAATAGGTGGCTTAGAGCCACTGACCATGTGACTTATCTGCCTGCGAAGTTTAAGCAAGCGGGCAGCCACGATTGCATGAGCCTTAGGGATGGCTCTCCCCAGAAACCAAAAAGTGGTGTGGACAATCACCAAGGTCTCTGGCTCCAAGAATTCTGCATCTATAAAATGCTGAGCATCTTTGATGAAAATCTGACTATTAAAAATTATGATGGTGCTTCCATGATTTTTTCCCCAATCTGTCTCTCTATTCTGTTCCACTATTCACTCCTCCTTAAATATCATGTACTCAATCCAAACTGAAATATTTGATTTTCCTTCAGTTTGTTCTGAGTTTTTGTGACATGGATCATGCTGCTTCTCCCCATGGAATGACTCTGCTACTTCAAATCTTATCTATCCCACAAGACTGAGGCCAAACACTCCTTTTCCATCAAGCTTTCCCTGAAATACCCACCTCCTGTCCCACTGCCGCCGAGAATTCAAACTCTCTCTGCTCTGATCTCTCATCACACTTTGTATCTATTTCTTGCTGTATACTGGCTTTCTGTCTTGTAATGTTATTTCTGTATGTATCTTATCTTCCCTTTTAGGTCTGAACTTCCCTGAGGAGGGAACCACATTGGATTCCCTTTTATGTCCTGATGGAACCAAACACAGTGATTGATATATAATGAAGACTATACAAATATTCATGAGATGAAAACAAATGAAAATAATGGCAGCAGTGATTGATGATGATGATGATGATGGTGGTGGTGGTGGTGGTGGTGATAAGCCTCTATCATTAATTAATGGTAACTGTGGGGGTGCCTGGGTAGCTCAGTTGGTTGAGTACCCAACTCTTGGTTTTGGCTCAGGTCATTAATCCTAGGGTCATGGGATCAAGCCCCATGTTGGGCTCCACAGTGAGCATAGAGCCTGCTTGGGATATTCTCTCTCTCTCTCTCTCTCTCTCTCTCTCTCTCTCTCTTCCTCTCTCTCAAAAAATATAAATAATTAAGTAAATAAATAATAAAATAAGAAGGTAACTGGGTGTCATGCTTTCTTCTTGGGTTCTTTATATGGCTTATTTCAATGAATCCACTCAGTTAAACTTCTGTAATAGCTGTAGTTATGATATTCATCTAGTAGATAACAGAACTGAGGCTCAGAGATGCTGAGTCACTTACCTAAAGTCCAAATTTAGAAGCAACAAGAAATAGGGTTTTAACCAAGTGATTCTTCTTCAGACATAGTAATAAGAATAATAGTAATTATTGTGATGGTTAACTTTATGTGTCAACTGGACCACGGCTGTCCAGAGTTAATACTGTTTCTGGGTATGTCTGTGAGAATGTTTCTGGATGAGTTAGCATATGAATCTGTGCACTGAGGGAAATGGGTTGTCTTCCCCAGTGTGGGTGGGCATCTTCCAATCCCTGAAGGGCCTGAAGAGGACAGAAAGGTAAGGAAGGAGTTCATGCCATTTTTTTCCTGCCTCACTGCTTGAGCTGAAGCATCTAGTCTCAGTTGCTGCTGCGTGTGGACTAAGATTCAGATCATTGGCTCCCCTGGTTCTCAGGCCCTCAGACTTGGACTGGAATCATAGCTTTCCTGGACTTCCAGCTTTTAAATGGGAAATTGTAGGACTTCTTAGCCTCACAATTACAGGTGTCAATTCATCATAATAAACTAGGTGATAGAGATAGATAGATAGATGATATAGAAGATAGATAGACAGACAGATAGATAGATAGATAGATAGATATGAAAAGATAGAGATAGAGGTATATAGAGATAGATGAAGAGGTAGAAGGAGACAGACTGAGAGAGACAGAGAGAGAGAGAGAGAGATGCCCTATTGGTTCTGGTTCTGTTTCTCTGGAGAACCCTGACAAATATAATTACCTATCTCACCTTCTGTCTTGCTCTTATGTTCCCATAATTTTAGGAAAGCACCCCTGTAATTTTAGAACTATGTAGCTTCTGAAGAAAACTTTCAGACTCATTTCTTCTTTATATTCTTTTCTCCCCCTGTCTTTCAAAAATGAGGCTTTTAACAACCACTTAGTGAAAGGACATCTGTGGTTAATTCTGAGCGGACCAGAACTAAAAGGACACCCCCCACCGAGCAAAGACAAACCTTTGATGCACACTGAGTGCCGGCTGAGTCAAGCGCTTTCAACTTCCTTTCAAAAGGAGTCATTCCTACAGGAATCTATTTAGAGCCCTGTAGATATTAACAAAAGCAGACAGCATGGGACAGCACTACATCCAGTGAGGATGGTGAGAGAGAGGGGATCCCCAAGTTCCTCCTTCATCCCACAGGTCAAGTTAAGTTGGTAAATCTCGTTGCAGCATGTGGACACCCTAAAGAAGTGGGTCTATCTTTACCAGTTAGCATTCTAATGAGGAGACACATGGTTACATACGGTCAAGGGCTAAAATGGGTGCAGGCAGAATAACGGGAAGGGGAGAGAAATAATAAAAAAAAAAAATAGCCTTGGGTCTAGCACAAGGGTAGGGTGTGATGGCCAGAGAAGAGGGTGATGGGATTCCAGAATCTCTGAGCTCTCTGCGACTCATCTTCCCATCTGGAATGGTCCTCGGGGGTTCAAAGGTAAACAGAAGCAGTACAATTTGGGGGTTCATTAAAATGGCGTGGGCTGCGATTCTATTAAAGTTCTTAACACGTGGATGGAGAGTAAGGATCTTGGCCATTCCCTGACTTGCCCTCTCTTCTGTCGCATTAGCATAGCCCATTGTCTTGCTTTGCATTGAGCTCTTTCTAGTCCGGGGCACCATTTTCTCTGTATTATGAATTTGTTCAGCCCTTTCTGCTTACACTCGCCATATACAAACATAGCACGTGGCCTTACGCTTTGTGGACACTCAAGAAACATTTGGGGTGCCTGCATGGCTCAGTTGGTTAAGCGTCCAACTTCCAGCTTCGGCTCAGGTCATGATCCTGCAGTCCATGAGTTCGAGCCCCATGTCGGGCTCTGTGCTGACAGTTCAGAGCCTGGAGTCTGCTTCAGATTCTGTCTGTCTCTCTCTCTCACTGCCCCTCCCCCTCTTGTGCTGTGTGTGTGTGTGTGTGTGTGTGTGTATGTGTGTGTGTGTGTGTGTGTGTGTATCTCTCTCTCTCTCAAAAATAAGCATTAAATTTTTAAAAAAAAACACTTATGGGGGCATGATTTTACAAAGATAGTCTAGTCTTTTTATCTTTGGCACTTAGCACATGATCAATAAATGCTGAATGGAATGGGATGAGGAATGTGCGGCCAAGGAAGGGTCTTTTGGAGCTCAGTGAACTCAGTTGCTTGATTTCGGATAGCTGCTGTACCTTGGCAAGAAGGTATCCATCTCCAAATTTGAAGCATAAATTCTATTTAATTAGTGACATGAACTAGACGCCCACAGCTGCTGTTTCTTACAATGGCCAAGGGCCTGGGGGGAATCACAGCAATGAGTGCAAAATCAATCAAAGGGGCAGGGAGGGAAGAGTGGGCACAGATGGGCTGTGAAGACCTCCTCCTACTCCACTGATCTTGACCCAGTGGAAGTGACGTCAGAGATGCAGAGACACCTAGCTCTTGGCATACTGGCTTTTCGATTTCTCCAGGAGAGTCCTGGGGGCCCAATAGACTTTCATCTTTTTCGTTCTCATAAAAACAGGCAGAGAGAAGCCATGAAGTAGCAAAGTTTAGTGGACTAAACAACGAATTTACAATCAAAAGACCGAATTTAACACTTGACTCCATTTGCGACACCAGCCTCCTGCCCTCAAGCAACTACTTGCATGGCTTGGAGCCTTAGTTTTCTAACCTGCTAAACGGGAACGACAATTCTAGCCCTACCTACCTCGATAATATATTGAAGCCATCAAGTGAGTTCATGTATAATAGGTACATGTTATGTAAAAAGCATCACGTAAGTGCAGATGAATTAACAAATATTTACCAAGCAAGAGCCATGGCCTACTGCCCCAGTAGGGACTTTTTTTGCTCAATAATCTCATCCACTTTTAACAATACTCCTGTGTAGTTATACTGTCCTCAATTTACGTGGGAAGAAACTAAAGATAGTTTTTATGTTGGCCAGAAGTCACTGAGTTCACACACCCGGATTCACAATCCCTTTCAATCTTCCAACTCTTCATCTACCGTCCGTCCCTACTCCAATGTAAGCGGTGCCACTGACCCTGAGTCTAATTTCCCCTGTGGCTCACGTCCAGCTGAAAGCTTTCAAGTGCAGTATAGTTACTACCCTCTGAACTACCAGAGTCAGGCGCGACTCACTCAGCCCTCAATCCGGCTCTGTGGAATGGTTCCAAATGCATTAGTGACAGTATCTTCCTTCATGAAGCTTGCATTCTGGAAAGAGGGACAAACCAGGCAAAATGATGCATAATAGCAAACATCACAGACAGATGACAACCACCGGTGGTATTAATCATATTTACTCTGTGTACTATGTCCCAAACTCTCTTCTGAGCATCTTCCCTATCCTAGTTGTGGAAATAAATGAAGACCATCTAAATGAGGAAAGGCAATTTATTCAGAGATCACAATGGCAAGGGAGTCAGTCACCAACACTAGCATTTGGAAAACACCCAACTGCAGGCAGAGGAGCGGGACAGCTTTCTAGAAGATGGGCGGGAAGGTTGCAAGTGTTCCCAAAGTGCAGGCTGTTGATGTGGACAAGCTGGAGGTTGGCTAATTAGAGGTTGGACATCCTAGGTGACCGGTGAGGAGAGCATATTTGGTTCTTTCCAGTAGTTGGTCCTAAGTTGGAAGTGTGGGCAAAAATCAGGGAAGCTGGCAATTATTGATTAACCCTTGACCATCAGGGGCAGTTTGCTACAGAGGCTGCGGTTTGATTTCCTGAACTAGTCACTGAAGACTGTGGGGTGTTCTATTTTTAGACATCATCTGATCATTGTCTGTCTACTCAGCCTTTTATAATTCTCCTCAAGCTCACAAAAATCATGGGACAGAGACATTGTGTTGGCCAGAGGAAACTGAGGCACAGAGAGATTAATTAACCCGCCCAGAATCACATAGCTAGTAAGAGGCAGGACACGATTCTAACTAGTTTCCTCCAGAACCTGCACCCTCACCCACTATATATAATATATATATACTATATATACTATATATATACTATATATAATATATATATAGTATATAGTATATATACTATATATAATATTATATATAGTATATATATAGTATATATACTATATATATTATATATAGTATATATATACTATATATACTATATATATACTATATATACTATATATATAGTATATATATAGTATATATATAATAATACAGTTGAAAAGGAAAAGATCAATAACACAAAAAGAAATGGGCAAAGAACCTGAGCAGAGAGTTTACAAAAAAGAAATGCGATAACCCTTAATATAAAAAAGGATGCGCAGATTCAATCAAATTAAGGGAAATAGAAACTAAATTGTAATCAGAAAACCTTAGTATTTACCTATCTGGTTGGCAAATACCAAAAAGGTTGATGATACACATTGTCGGCGAAATTGTAAATTGAAAAATCTGTGAAGGGGAATTTGACAATATCTATCAAAATTACAAAGATACCTCTCCTTGACCGAGCAGTTTTATTCCTGCATATTTATTATACAGGTATTAACCTGTGAGTGAAATGACATACATACAGGGATACTCATTGTCACATTTATCAGGGCAAACGCTGGAAATGACCTAAATGACCATCCACAGAGGATGGGTATATCCATACCAGCAGGAACATATTTATACCACATGTGCCCTCACTATTCTGGATGCTTTACTTGTATTAACTCATTTAATCTTGATAACAGTCCTTTGAGGTGGGCACGTTCACCATATGTTTCCTAGATGAGTCAGTCAAGTTAGAGGTTAAGTAAGCTGCCCAAGGTCATACAGAGGGTTTAGACTCAGGCGGTCTGACTCCAGTCTGTCCTTCTTTTTTTTTTTTTAAGTTTATTTTTATTTTGAGGGAGACAGAGAGAGTGCGAGCAGGGGAGGGGCAGAGAAAGAGGGAGAATCTCAAGCAGGCTCCGTACTGTCAGCACAGAGCCCATGCGGGGCTCAAACTCACAAAGCTGTGAGAACATTGCCTGAGAAGAAATCAAGAGTTGGACACTCAACCGACTGAGCCACACAGACACCCCTCCATTTGTTTTTAACCACTATGCTAAACCCAACAGCTTTTAAAATGATGAATGGCACGGAGGCGGGGGGCACCGGGGGCGGGGTGGGGGGCGGCTCAGTTAGTTAAGAGCTGGACTCCTGATTTTCTTTCAGGTCATGATCTCACAGTTCGTGAGTCCAAATCCCATGTCGGGCTCTTCACTCACAGCGAGGAGTCTGCTTGGGATTGTCTCTCTCTGCCTCTCCTCTGCATGCTCTCTCTCTCAAAATAAATAAATAAACACTTAAAAACAGAATGACATCATTCTATATGTACCAATATATAATGATCTCCAAGGTATGTTATCAAGTGAAAACAAAAAAAAAAAGAGAGAGAAAGCTACAGAATATTATGCATGTATGTTTATTTGATATATAATATAATATAACACTACCTGTTATATTATATTATATTATATTATATTATATTATATTATTATATATACATTATATTATATCTTATATGTATCTTGTATATGTATAAAATATAAAATATATTCAAGAGGATATTCAACTTGGAAGGAAAGCTGAAGGACAGGGATGAGAAGGAAATAATTTTACTTTTAGGAAATAAAAGTAAATAATTTTACTTTTAATTTTAATAATAATTTTAATTTTAGGAAATAAAAACTTACTTTTTGAAGTTTGGACCATAGACATGTTTTTCTATGAAAAACATAATTAGAAACACTAAGTCAGCTCATATCACATTCTTGCTGGACACCCTTTTCACCACTTCCTATGGCACTTAGAACAACAAGCTCCAGACTCCCACAGATAACAAGGTCCCACCTGATCTACGCCTTCTCCTTGTAAACTGTGCAGTTCTCCTGGCTTTCTCTCAGGCCTTCTTTTTCACAGGCCTTCTTTCAGAGCTGGAACTTGACAAACCTTTTCCTGCCTCAGGCCTTTTGCACACTCTGTGCCTGCTGCCTACTATCTCTTTCCCCATGTAGAGCGACTGATCAGCTGCCTTCACTTAGCTCCCCAAGCATTCAGTTTCATCACTTATCGCAGTACCCTGTCCTATTGTTTTTCAAGTAGCTCTATTTAATAATAATAATGATTTAGAAATCATTATTTGTTTTGATTCTACATTTTTACTGCCTTTTTTTTTTTTTTTTTTTTACTGGAATAGCCTTCATTTGTCTCCTGTTACATGATAGTGCTAGTACACAGCACAGAGCTTGGCAAATAGTAGGTACTCAATAAACATTTGGTTAATGTCGTTCATGTAAAAAGGAACCCAGTGTGTATGGGGATTTGAAAAACAGGATTTCTGATCCCAGCCTACAGTCAAGTAGGAGACAGGAGGTTTTTTCCCAGGAACTCTTAGAGTCACTTCTTAAAAAGCTCCCCAAGGGGTGCCTGGGTGGCTCCGTCGGTTAAGCATCTGACTTTGGCTCAGGTCATGATCTCACCATTTGTGAGTTCAAGCCCTGTGTCGGGCTCTGTGCTGACAGTTCAGAGCCTGGAGCCTGCTTTGGATTCTGTGTCTCTCTCTGTCTTTCTCTACCCCTCCCCTGCTCATGCTCTGTCTCTCTCTCTCTCAAAAATAAATAAACACTAAAAAAAAATGTTTTTAAAAGGTCCCCAAAACTCTTGAATGAAAGTTGTATGATCTGTGGGGAAAAGATAGATGTGTAAGCTTTGAAAACAGGCAGGCCTGCATTCACATTTATGTCTAGCTGCACGTTCTGTGACTTGGGGTAAAAATTATTTAACATCTATGAGCTTGAATGGTGTCATGGGCAAAATCGAGGTGGTGGAAATATGGTGAGGACCAAATAAAACAAAAGTGTCCATCTTGGCCCATGCAAGTCCCTCGATTACTGGTAATTACAAAAGTGTCTCTCTCCATCCCTCTCTTAAATGCTCAGATACATTCAGAAGCCAGAGACAAAGTGTGCTTGAAGGCCTGGCGTTCCTCAAAGTCTGGAAGGAGGGTCCTTCCACCCCCCTCCCCCCCCCAGGACTCTGGGACTGCTATTGCTCAGGACCTGATGATGCTGATGATGCAAGACAGGAGCAAACCCTACAGCTACTATAACAGTCCCCACTACCCTCAGGCCCCCGCATACTCTCCACCCTGCAGCACAACGCAGCTTTCTATAAGGACCGCAGTGTGTTCTCATGGATTGCTATTTCATTAGTATTACCCAAGTTCTGTTGTAGTAATAAATTTAGAGCACAATGACTGCATGTCAGTTCCTTTCAAACGCTTTGATGAAGGAGGATTTGGATGTCTTTTTTTTTTTTTTTTTTTTTTTTTTAATTCCATTTCTCCTTGGGCTGTGGAACCAAAGTTGGCTGGCTCCTGTCAAGCAACAAGGTGATCACTGACCTGCCTTTTCCCTCGGTCCCAGAAGATCAGAGAAGCCGAGTGCGCGGAAGAGGGGGCGGACCCCGGGACTTCAGGCAGGTCTGAGCCCCAGGGGAAGCTGTGCCCCAGATGGGCCTGAGCCACTTGCACATAAGTCACGCTTCCCCCTGACTGTCCGTCATGACTCACAGGAATGATCACAAAGAACTCTACATGGCAGTGCCCTTGGAGGTGGTGTCCTTCTAGCCCACCGGGAAGGGGACCATCAAAACTGAGCGGAGAGGGAGGCGGAAACTTCCTGAATGTCTTTGCCCAACGCCGGAGGAAGGACGTGGACTCCCGGCGTGCTGTTTTCCTGAGACAGGCTTCCAGGCCCCTTAGACTTCTTGCCACCAGCCGGGAGGAAGAACTGCGTTAGAAGGCTAGCCAAAGAAAGACAGAGTTCTGCCAGCCAAACTCATCGGTCTGTCTTCAGGCTCTGAGAGTGTGAAATGGAAATGGATGGTATCCAGGGAGCCTGCTCTGATTTTATAATTTCAAAATGCTCTGGACACAGCTTCACTCTCGTTGCCTAGAGTTTGGCTTGTTTCTCCTTCTCGTTCTTCCTTTAGGGACGCTCAGCGATACATTCATGGGGCAGAAGTATGTCTCCATCACACCCTCTCGACAGGTGTCTCGTGTCTTCTGCGGGGGGCTGCTGCATCTCAGAGCCGGGCTCCCACTGAATCAAACCAGATGCATTTCTTCACTGCCGGCCCAAACAGCCAGGCCGTGCTCGTCAGGGAGAAGGGAGGGTCGAGAACTACAGGGTGGCTATTCCCCTGTGCAGGGGCGGAGGGCACCCATCAATCTCCCCGCAGTCTGTTTCCCATCGTCAGAGGGTTTCCGTCCACTGTGCCGTGATGCAGACGGCCTTTCTCCGGCAGTGTTTAGCTGCCTTGCTTCCAGCGCCTCCAGGAACCCTGGCGGGAGGTGGGTCACCTAGAATGAGTGACAGTGTTGGCCTCCCCCAAGCCTTAGCTGAGGGAAGTGACCCTAACTGTTCCAGACACCATCTGTGCAGAACACGGACATCCAGAAAGCAGACAGTTCGCCCTGCAGAGCAGCCACGGCCGTGCCAAGGGTTAATCTGAATAAGGCAGTGCTGCTCATGAAACCACCTGAGCCCTCCTCTTTCAAGAACAAACTCTCTGAATTCGTGGAACACATTTATCAGCCTTAGTTTCCCCATCTGTTCAATGGGATGATTCCTAACTGAAAGGATGATGTTCTTTTTTTTTTCACATTTCTCATATACGATTTTATCTTATTATGTTTATTTTTATTTATTTTGAGAGAAAGATCGAGAGCGAGTGGGGGAGGGGCAGAGAGAGAAGGAGACAGAATCCCACGCTGGATCCCCGTGGGGCTAGAATTCATGAAGCGCAAGATCATGACCTGAGCCGAAATCAGGACTCGGAGGCTTAACTCACTGAGCCACCCAGGCGGCCCTCTCATACACGATTTTAAGCCCTTTGGCCTCTTTTAAAATGTGCAATGTCTTCTTTTCCAAGGCAGCATGGAGGAGGGAAAAAACAAATAGGTTGCAATACACGACGATATCAGCTGAGGTGTTTGTTGTCCGGTCTTGGGTAAATTGTTTTACTTCTTTGTGCCTCAGTTTGCTCATTCGTACATTGAGGATTAACCCTGTCTGCCCTGGATGAAATGAGATAAAGATTTGAAAAGCCTAACATGGGTAGTCCCTCAGGTAGTTAGTGGTAACTAACTACCAGCAAGGAACGTGTTTTACGTAAACGTTCGATCCCCTTTCATGCCCAGTACAGTGTCGGCATGGAATAGACACTCGGTAAATATCCGCTAATTGGTATGCTTTCAAGCTTCGAGGCAGAACGGAACCGTATCCACTGATGGTGTTATTCTTGCAGAATGATTTTATAACCCCATTAGTTTGAGAGAACGAAATGGAGCTAAAAATGTTCACGTCAAGAGTTGTAGTATCCAGGCCACTGAGACATTTGATTTTCTTCTCTCCATCAAGTGCCAGCGTGTGAGTGAATTCATCTCGACTCTCTCCATTTTGATGTCTGTCTTGATGCGAAACCTATCCTGGGAATGAGCTGATGACACCCAAACCGTAGCCTATTAACACATCTTCTTTTCAGAAGCGGCTGCTATTTTACAAAATGCCTTTGGGTGCCTTGCAGAGAAAACCGCCTGTGACAAAGGCATCTGGGCTTTGATCAGAGTTGTTTTCCTTTGCACTTCTTTTTAGGCACTGCAGAAAGTTTCCTCTCGCAGCAGATTGACACAGTTATCCGTGGTTTTCGTGAAAATCAAGGTGAAATATTGCTTCCGTTCTCCCTGCATTTCTGATGCAAACACTCTTCCCGAGGACTGCAAGCCATGCAAGCGTTGGTGTCCTGGTATGCGTGCGGTCCAGCCCTCACCACCTTGCCACTGAGGCTTTGACAGTTTCATAAGAACCGGTTTACTCACGGGGACCTGAATATCCCTGATCTGGGAAGCCACCATCTACCGGTTCAGCCCACGCCCAGCCTGGAAGACGGAGCCTAACCCCACACAGGGATGATGCAGGTGCCCTAACTCAGAGCTTCTGCAATCCCCGTGCTAACAATGATTATGAAATCAGACAGCCTGCAATGTCCCATTTATTCTTCTCAACAGCTCTGTAGGGCAGGTAGCAATACCAAAGAGGTTAAATCTCTTATCCAGGTCCCATAGCCAGGAAGTGTTGGAGCTACTCAGTCAGACACGGGGGGGGGGGGGAAGGGGCTTTGTTTTTAACCCCTTCCAGATCCCTGTCTCCCAGCTCTGCCTGTCCTTGTCCTGCAGCCTGATCTCCCCAATACCGCAGTCTCCTTCAGGACAGGACTTCTCGATCTCAACCTCTACACAGAACTTCTCAGACTTTTATGTGCATGTGCGTTACTTGTGAGTGACCTGGGGCAGGGCAGGGCTTGCCAGAGAAGGGAAGGGGAAGGGCATTCCAGGCAGAGAGAACAGCAGGGGTAAGGAATTACAGACAAGAGCAACCAGGGGACCGGCAAGCAGCCCAGCGCATCCGGCGATGAGTCAGTCTCCCTGGCAGTTCCCATCCTAATAACATGCTAGATTGCCAGGACCAGACTGTCCAGATGAGGCAAGAGACAGAGACAAGGCCTGACCTCCTGGACTGACGGTGACATGCAAGGAAACCAGATGTGAGTTCCCTGAGAAGGGTACATGGAGTAGTAGGGCAAATCCCAAAGTCTAGAGCCGGCTTACCACGAGATCTAGCGCCCAAAGGGTCAAAGAGAATGCAAAACATGGCACACATCCATCCCATCCCCGCCAGGACCAGCCAAGCAAAGTGTTAGGTAGCACAGGCTCCTGGCAGGGAGGCAATCCTTGGTTGACATATCGGGAGACGGGCCCACATTCACTAGATTTTTTACTATTCAAAACATGGTCTGGGACACCATATCACCTCTGTGGGATTCTTGCCAAAAATCCATAACCTGAATCTCATTATGGAACATCAGCCAATCTCAAATTGAGGGGCATTCTGCAAAATAACTGGCCTGTACTCTTTGAAATTGTCAAGGTCAAGAAAGACAAAAACAGCCGAGCAATTGTTCCAGATTACAGGAGACTCAGGAAACACAAAACCAATGCAACGTATGCTCTTGAATTTGTATGCTGGACCCAGGGGGAGAAATCTCTGCAAAGGCATTGTTGAAACAATGAAACATTTTTTTAATACTGTCTGCATTAGGTAATGATGTTGACCAATATTAAATTTCCTGATTTTGATAAATGTGAGAAAATTTACTTTTTCTTACAAAACATACATGGGCTAAAGAATCTAGACGTAGAGGGGCACAGTGTCACCAACTTACTTCCATATAGTTCAGAAATGTGTGAGGATATAAATATGTGACGAGAAAGGAAGTAGGGCGAAATCGTTGAATTGGAATTATTTGAATCTGGGCAAAAGTATATAGTGTTTCTTGTACCACCCGTGCAACTTCTCTGTAAATTTAAAATGAATGTCAATTTTTTTAAGTTCCAAAAAAACAAAGAAAAAAGTCTTGAGATATTTAAAAAGTAAGAATAGGCCTTCAACCAGTAATTTACTAGAAAGACAGACTCTCAGGCCGCAAACAGGACCCACAGAATAAGAATCTACATCTTAACAAAATTCCCAAGTGATTTATATCCACATATAAGGTGGGGAATCTTTACCCTATCACATTGCGGGCTGACCACCTACCTGGTCCTGGCTGTGAGACATCTCAATCACACATCACCTCCAAGCTGTGCCCCAAACTCCTATTCATCCCTCAAAACACAGTTCTCACACCAACTTCTGCATGAAAATGGTTTTTTTTTTTCCCTCTGCCTGCAGCTCTCTTCTAAGATATCATGCTTTATTCAGTGCCTTCTAAGGAAATTTTTTAATTGTCTCCCCATTTTCATGTTATATTGGAATTCAGTGCCATTTTCCTATTTTACCGTTTTCAGTGATAGGATAATTTCCTATTAGAGTAAAATACTTATGTTTTGTGTATCCTCAGCACAGGCAAATGCTAGTACTAGGGAACTTTGGAGTCTATGAATGAAGAAATACTAAAGAAATAAACTCAGTTCTATGTTGTCAACTCCTATGCTTTTAGTCAAAGCTCCAGGAATCTACTGCTGGAGTCTCAGAAAGGACCGCAGGTACATTGGATTTGAGCAGACATCGGGTATCTCACCAGCGGGGAACCAAGGGGTTGGTAGGCAGAGAAGTTCCAGCGTGTAGATATCCAACCTCTAATCCGACATTGTTCCAATGTAGTCAGCAGATAACTAGTTTCAAGTTTCCTCCCCATTCCAGCAGTTATATAAATTGCCACTGGCTTTATGACCCAGTAACACATTGTTATAGTAACAATTCATTAGTAATGTCCACTTGCCACAAGATGTGTGGGTGTTCCAAAAATACAATAAATAGCAAAAGATAAGCTTAGCCCACACCATGACTTAATCATGGTTACTAGGGGGAAAAAAAGAAGACAGGCCAGGGAGACACATATTAGGACAGGCTTGTTTGAAAGCATGTGACATTGTTATCCTAATGGATCTGCGCCTTTAAGAGCCAGCCCTTTCTCCCAGCTCTGGCAGGTGCAAACAGAGACAGGACAGAACATCAGAAAACGCAAATGACTGGAAGGAAAGGAGAGGCTTTGGCTTGGGAGGCATGACGCCCCCTCCCCCTTGTCTTCAAATACAAGATAAAGGATGGATTTATAATGAGCTGCTTCTATCCAAGAAGTGAAGCAAATTTAAAAGGACCTACTAGTTACAATCCAGCCTCCCTGGTGCTTTCAGTAAAAGGATAATTTCGAGTATCAAACCGAAGCATCCTAGGGTACGGAAGGCTGTGTGGACTCTAGGTCTTTCAATACAGCCAAGATCTGCTACCACAGTACTTGCAGAAGAAATATTTTATTTTAACTCAACATGGAACTTTCTAAGAATTCCCCCAGGAACAGGGTTTCGCCAAAAACTGGAGCTTAATTTAATGAGGGTGAAAAGTTTAAGGAAGAAATATAAAAGGGAAGTCTTGAAAGCACAGAAGACATTTGGAGCCGGAGCCTGAGCCCAACTCGCTGAAACGTCTCAGCAATGGCACTGAGCAGATTCAGGCCCTGATGAAGTTCTGAGCCTTCTCTGGGGATTTGCAGTGAAACTCTCATCAGCCTGCTGCATGTGCAGAAGCTTCTCAAATGTGCAAAGAAGAGCCACGTAGAATTGCTTGAGGGAGTTTATTTATTTTAATACCTACGGCGTGCTAGATAGCTTCATTTGAGTCTGTAAGAAGGCAGCATAACCCCCATTTTGTAGATACCGAGGCACCAAGAGACCACGGCGGCCTCCCCAAGATCACAGTCTTCGGAAAGGTCCCATCTCCCAACACGAGTGGGGCTACAAAAACCCTTTAAAAAGCCGTCTCTGTTTATCAAGATACCTCTCTGGTGCCTTTTCCTACTCACCCTCTGAACCGCCTGGCCCTGCTGGTTTGCAGACAGACGCTTGCTCTGATCTCCACTTGGGACCCGTTTGCGTCTGCTGGTCCCCAATAGATTCATCATTTCAGTCTCCACCTTTGATCCAAAGGCCACCGTCTCTCGTGATGTGCCTTCAATTCCTTTTGGTTTCCACTGTAGCAGCCCCGAGCCCATGCACCCAGCAACTTTGCCTAGCCCTGGCTCCCAGGGTGCCAAGCCCACAGAACACACATCCCTGGGCTCTAGGAGAACTCGGATTGAAATCCAGATGTCTAACTCCAAGCCCAGGCTCATCCACGAAGCTTCTTGGCAGGAGGGACTTTGTTTCCAGACATAGAACAGGAGGCTCCATAATAAGTAAATCACACAGGATCTAGATTCTAATGAAATTTGGATTCCATTGATTAAGAATGTGACTTTACAGGGGCGCCTGTGTGGCCTGACTCTTGGTTTCGGCTCAGGTCATGATCTCACGGTTCGTGGGTTTGAGCCCCACATCAGGCTCTGTATTGACGGCATGGAGCCTGCTTGGGATTCTGTCTCCCTCTCTCTCTGCCCTTTCCCTGCTTTCTCTCTTAGAATGGCCATCACCAGGAAGACAAAGGATATAGGCACCTGGGTGGCTCAGAAGGTTAAGCATCCAGCTCTTGGTTTTGGCTCAGGTCATGATTTCGTGGTTCATGAGTTCAAGCCCCACATTAGGCTCTGTGCTGACAGTGCAGAGCCTGCTTGGGATCCTCTCTCTCTCCCTCTGTCTCTGCCCCTGCCCTGCCCATGCTGTCTCACTCTCTCTCTCTCTCTCTCTCTCTCTCTCTCTCGAAATAAGTAAAATTCAAAAATAAAAAAGAACAAGACAAAAGATAACAAATGCTGGCATGGATGTAGAGGAAAAGGGAACCCTTGCACCCTGTTACTGGGAATGTAAATTAGTGCAGCCACAATGGAAAAGAGTATGGAGTTTCCTCAAAAAAATTAAAAATAGAACTACTATGTGATCCAGCAATTCCCCTTCTGGGAATAGATCCAACAGAAATGAAAACATTAACTCAAAAAGGTATCTCTACTCCCATGAACAAGGCAGCATTATTTCCAATAGCCAAGACATGGAAACCACCTAAGTGCCCTTCGAGAGATGAATGGATAAAGAAGCTGTGCTGTGGATACACGACACAGTATCATTCAGCCATAAAAAAATGAGGAATTCTTACTATCGGTGGCAGCATAGATGGATCTTGAAGGCACGAGGCTAAGTGAAGTAAATCAGACAAGAGAAAGACAAATACTGTGATCCCACTCACATGTGGACCCTAAAACACAAACAACACACACACACAAAAAAGCACCAAACTCATCGAAAAAGGGATCAGATCTGTAAGTACCAGAGGCAGGGAGGAGGAAAAATGGGAGAAAGATGGTCAAAAGGTAGAAACTTTAATGAGTACTGGGGATGTCATGTACAACATGATGACTGTAGCCAATGCTGCCATAGGATAGATAGCAAAGGTGTTCAAAGAGTAGATCCTAAGTGTTCTCATCACAATGAGAAAGTGTTGTCTCTTTTTTTTTATTGTATATAGATATAATATATGAGATGATGGGTGTTAACTAAATCTGTTGTGGTAATCATTTCACTGTACATGGAAATCAAACCATCATGGTGTATGCCTTAAACTTCTACAGTGATGTAGATCTATTATTTCTCAGTACAATTAAGGGGGAAATTCCAACAGAAAGAAAGGAATGTGGGGGCACCTGGGTGGCTCAGTTGGTTAAGTGGCTCAGCTCAGGTCATGATCTCACGGTTCATGGGTTCGAGCCCCGCATTGGGCTGTGTGCTGACAGCTCAGAGCCTGGAGTCTGCTTCAGATTCTCTCTCTCTCTCTCTCTCTCTCTCTCTCTCTCTCCTTGTCTCTCTCAAAAACAAACATAAAGAAAAGAATGTATCATTATTCCAATGTTGGCAGGCTTGAAAATTTCCTTAATGATGTGTATGAAGAAAAGCCCATGTTAAGCAAATGAATGATATAAACAGAATCAAAGGGAAGAGGGAAGGAGGGCCTGTGGAGGACTCAGCCTATTTTACTGGCGAAGGGCAATCCGGAAACGGCAGAGTAGACGACAGAAAGAAAGAAGCCCAAATTGGGGTCCCAGCATGTCATAGATGGGGCGATGAAAAAGCAGGGAAATCAGGAGCAACTTCTGAACTATTTCAGTGAGAAAGAAGTTTCCAAATATTGGGCAGTCAGTGTCATAATTATTCAAGTGTTCTTTTTTTAAAGTATGAGTTTCAAGCAGGTAACTGAAGATTTTGATTTACATCGTTAGTCTCCTGTTCTGAAATACGTGGGTGCCCCCTCAGTGCCTACGGTGCCCGTGGGTTTGAGAGACAGCTTTGATCTAGTGTGCTTACAACACCACACCATGCCTGGCACACACGAATTATCCAGTGAGTGTGTGGATTAACAAACACATCGTGCTTTAAACTATATATTTGCTAACCATGTTGTTTTGTTTAATTATCTTTCTCTTTATAGACCACCAGCCTGTAAGCTTCATGAAGTGAAAGCCCACGTCCTGTTGTGTTTACCTCTCCAGATCAACTCGAGTTCCTACCTAACAGAAAAATTGTCTTACGTGATCAACCACCAGTGACTGAGCCTGGCATTCATGATATTCAACAATCTGACCCAATCCAGCCTCACTAACGTAACTTATCACTAATCCATTACCCAAATACTATACTTTGCTCCATCCAAATTAATGTTTTCTTAGCCCCCAAGTATATCCTGTATTCACAAGCATTATATCTCAAGCTCAAGGGGCTTTGTAAGATTCCCTTATATTCTACCCAGCAAAGCCCTGTTCTTTGACTTCTATTTCCATTAGCGTCCCTGGACCATTCTTTTCAACACCTTTGCAGCTAAGATCTCTTTGCCACTTAACTTAACCTGCCTTGCAAATTCCTTTAGCTTTTATAGCGCTCTGGTCTTCTCAATGCTAAGGGGAAGAAATATGGTGGCAAACACCAATGCCTTCTATTTTCTTTATACATAACCATACCTGAAATAATAGAACTAGGCAAACAGTAAGAATTCGATGATGTTGTAGGGTTGGAAATGATAATAATAAAACTGAATTTATACGATCATAAATTCAGAATGTATTGCATCTAATGTTCAAATAAGGACACCTAAGTGACTGGAAATTACCCCATGGTTCTGAAGAAGGGATAGCAGTTAGACTAGAGAAATTTACTTGTAGTGCTGTTCATTGTTTAATGAACAAACATATTGATGTGTCTGCTTCTCTGCTCCCAGGAGAAACTTGTCTTCTAAGTTGAGAGGCCTAATTTTTTCAAGATTCACAAATCAAATCCAAGGATTCTCCTGCTCACATCCCATTCCACAACCAGCTTAAGAACCCAATGATGCTCTATCATAGACCTGTAATATATTATTTAATCTAGGCCCTAACACAGTTAAAGTTTTCCAAAAAAAAAAAAAGAAGAAGAAGATATAAAATATTCATCTCTATCAATTACTCAATAAGTAAAAAAAAAGAGTGCATGTCCTCTGACACTCACGGTATGAAGAGGGCAACTGGAAAGTGAGGTATTGGCAGATTGGGAGAAAAAACTGATGGTTCACAACTTGTATGAGTCAAATTCTTTGTCTTCCAATAAACTCAGTGCAAACAAGTTTATGCAGAATGGGGAAGTCATTGGCCCATCTCAAGACTATAGATAATGTTTGGCAACTCATACAAAGCTGGATGCTAATTAGCCTCTTTCTCTCACCTACTCCTTGTGAATATCACCTTCCATTTTTCATGCTAGGTATCTCCATGAGGCTGGACCCATGGCCATGGGCGGTTCTAGAACTTTTGTCTTCTCACCTTTATGACAGTGTGTAAAGTAGTCTCTTTCTTTGGATTCATTTCGAAAGAAGTTCCCAGAGAAAGATTCTGATCGGCCTGATGTGGAGCACATGACCAGCCTGATGGCCAGTAGGACTCAACCGAATAATTGCCCACGGATGGAATTTCAAATACGTTTCAGAGGAGAGGAGAAGTGAACTTCTCAGAAAAAACAATTGACCTCTATTGCATACTTAAAGGAGGGAAAAAAATGTTTTTTAATCCACAAGAGTTGATGGTTAGAACGAAAGAAAAAGGGAGAGAAGGCTTTACAGTCATGAATTCTATCCTTTCCTCTAGTGAGCCCCAAAACACAGACACAGTATTTTGCTATAATCGGTGAAAAGGCTGAAATCAATATCTGCCATAGCCCCCATCACATTTCATTATAATTTCCTGTACAAGACTGTTTTCCCAATGACATCTGAGCTCCTTAAATTCAAGACCCTATTATATCTTTACCCCTAAGGCCAAACCCAGCACCAGAATATGGTAGAGGATTTTCTGCAAACACATGAGCATGGAATAGAAAAGGAGAAGAGAGAGAGAAGAGATCTTTTACTCAAGTTGCCCACCATCTGGTGAAAGATGAGACGTGATGCAAGCCACTACAAACCCAGACAGAATAATTAATACTGAGTAGAATTACAAAAGCATCCCTCAGGAGTTCAGAAGAAATGATTTCATCTACTGAGGAAAATCAGATAAAAATTCATCAGGAAGTTAACTTTTGAGTACTCCCAGGAAAACTCAATTCAGTGACTCCAAAAAAGGAGATGGTATTCAGATCAGTAACGACAGACAGAGACACTGCATTGCATGCAGCCTTAAAAGACAGCCGTCTTTCCTGCTTTATACACAAATAGGAGGATTTCAGGGCTTAAGGAAGACCTTTTGCCCCTTTTCTCCATAAAAATATCTCTTTTACCTATTCATATTTCCCGAGAATGGCTCCTAAGGAACAAAGCCTTCCACTCCATAATTAGGGATAAGGCTTTAAAATGCAAATATTCCTTAAAACAGAAACAGGGTAGTTTATGGTAAGGAGTAAATGACTGATAGTTCAGGCTTTCTTAGAAGCTAACTGTGCTAGAAGTATAAAATGCAGATCAGAATGATAGTGTCAAGTGAAAGGAAATAGAAAAGGAGATAGATCCGGTCCCAGGTGGGCAATTCCTGAATTGTATGTTGGGCTGGAAATGCAGTGGCATTCCTTCTGATGCTTGACCCTCTGCTAGGAAGTAAGGCAAGCAATCATTGGCTTTGTTTCAGCGTGTCGCAATTTTATTTTTTTTAATTTTATTGTAAAGTTGATTTATTTATTTTGAGAGAGAGAGCATAGGAGAACAAGAGCTGGGGAGGGGCAGAGAGAAAGGGATGGAGAGACAATCCCAAGGAGACTCTACACCACCATCGTGGAGCCCAACGCAGGGCTCACACTCACAAACCTTGACATCACGACCTGAGCTGAAATCAAGAGTCGAACGCTTAACTGACTAAGCCACCCAGGTGCCCCAACATGTCTGAATTTTAGTAGATAAAACTTAGGTAGGGGCTTGGCTTACCACTGGACTCTATGCTCCACCATGTCAGTGGAAATCAGTATTCTAATAAGAATCAAATTAGCCCATAAAAAGCAGGGAAGAGTTCTTGTTTAGTATAGCAGGTATCTTTTGTTGCACTGTTCTATACGACAAATTTAGGGACTTAAAAATAAACTTGTATCAATGTTCACAGGTACATGGTATGATGAATAATTTTATGGGCCAACTTGGCTAGGCTGTGGTTCCCAGTTGTTGATCAAACACCAGTCTAGATATTTCTGTGAAGGGATTTTGTAGATGCAATTAACATTTATAATCGGTAGGCTTTAAGTAAAGCAGATTACATTCCATAATATTGGTGGGCCTCATCTGAGCAGTTGAAGGCCTTAAGAGAAAAAACTGAGCCCCCCCCCCCCCCCGAGGAAGAAGAAATTCTGCTGCAGGACTGCAATGTAAAAACTCGGCTTGAGTTTCTCATCTTCTGCCCCAGTCCACACATTTTTAGACTTAAGACCACACTATCATCTCTTATTTGAATTTCCAGCCTGCGTGCCTTGCCCACAGATTTCAGACTTGCCAACTGCCACAACGAATGAATGTGGCATGTGAATGAAAGCCAATGAATGGCATGAGCCAGTTCTTTAAAATCTGTCTCCTCTCAATAGATGGATAGATGATGGATGGATAGATAGATAGATAGATAGATTGCAGCCACTCTATTTCTCTGTAGAATCCTCACGAATACACATAATTGGATAGGTGGACAATTCTTTGGGTCTCAGCTCCACAGGGCTCTCTCACATATGTGGGTATCCAATATCTGTAAGCTGGCCTCCCATGTTCTCACAGGCAAGCCCAGGCTTGTTCTCAGGGCAGTACAGGCATGGCATAACAGTGAAGGTAAAGAAGCAAAAGAGAGGACGGAGGGCTTCCTAAGGCCTAGACCTCACTTCCACCGCATTCTGTTGTCCGCGGCAAGTCACAAAGCCAGTTTGAACTCAAGGGGTGAGACAGTAGACCCCACCCTTTGGTGGGAAGAGTGGCAAAGTCAATTGCAATGGGTGTGGATCCAGGGAGGCCATTCGTTGGCGCCATTAATGCAGTCAACATAACTTTCTTAGAAAACGAGTCTGCAAAGACCTAATGATAATGCGTTTATGATCTGTAACCCAGTTTGATGATTACCCACCCCCTCTAGTTGACTGCGGGAATGTGGCTGTCCTCTGAGTTTTTCTTAATATTTGCCCAAGCAGCCAGGCTGTTAAAAGGAATAAGTGCTGTCAGATGAAAGTATCCTGTATATAATAATCTATAGATTTCATGTTTCTGGATGCACAGGACTTAACACCTCACAAAACATTGTTATATTCAGTATCAGTTTGGATACATAAGATCCAGGAAGTGCTAAGGGTATACACGGAATTTAAAAAAATAATAATAAAACAAAAGGGAGTGTGAGGAATGAAGAAAGAAGGGGGTTGGGGCTTCAAGGCATTTCCACCTCAAGACAAATGCTACGCAGAGTACTTCTGGGGAGACTCCTGTGAACCTAAGGGAAATCCTGAATTCGATTTGGAGATGGATAGTGAGTCGACCGAGATGACAGATGATATTAGGAGGGATATATGGCACCAACTCCTGGAGCAAAAGAGCAAAACAATATCTTTGGAAGATGAATTTACAGAAGAAAGTCTTCCTAGGTGTAAACAAAAGTATATTAAATGTGGATATGTTTTTATTTGTTTGAAACACGTTTGCACCACCTTCCCTTTCTTAGAAAAAGGAAGCAGGGGCAGGAGGAAGAAAGGGGCCCCAGGAAAGAATGCAGGAGAGGGAAAGAGCAGGGAAAGGCCTGTAAAGACTCTCCTGCAAATTACTCCTGAGGCGCTTCTGGAAGTCTGGAGGCCGAGTGGGCGGGTGCCGTGAGCCTTGCAGGTGATGCCCAATATCGGAGCTACAATGCACGCGCGTGTTGCTGGCAAGGACTGGGAAAACTAAAGCAGCCCGGAGACATTCACAGCCAGGCTTCGCTCTGAAACGACAAGAGATTTAGGCAGATGTGCTAAGAGTATGAACATCATTGTCCCGGTGGGCACCATCACAGAACTCCCCTCACGGCTGTCCCTGGAGTAAGGTCAAGTGTTAAAAACATACCCAGGATTGAACGGTCTGATCACAGCATGCGGACCTTTTCAACGGCTCAGGGATATCAGGGCAGCAGTTTGATATTTATTAAATATCAGCGGGGGCTCAAGCAGAGTACCAATCCCTATGGAAGCTCAGGTCCCAGCTCAGAGCAATTTTAAAGGCGTAAAGCAAATGGGAGGCTGGGTCTGGGCAGTTACCATCACCATAGAGTCAGGCTGAACTTTTATAATGTAGCCACTGTGAGCAGGGAACGAGTGCTTTTAGCATGAGATGTTTTATTAATCTTCTCCCTCTTGGAAACTTTTCTACAGTCAGCCAGCAGAGAAAACCCTACATGATCAGGAAACGTTGGAGTACTTTCTCCAGCAGGGAGTATAAAAAGAGATCACAATAAATGATAGGAGAAGCCAGGAAGGGCCGCAATCCACCCATTGCAGGATCCTCCCTGGTCGCTTCCATCAGGGGAAGTGGCTGGGAATAGAGGGAAAGGGTCTGACCGGGCCCAGGTGGAAGAAAGAATATTCTGCTAAACAAATCCGTAGAAGGAAGGCCAAGGAATGAAAAGGAATTTTTAAAAATGATATCCAATACCACAGATCAGAATTAATGTGAATTCAAGACGATTCTGGGAAAGAACACAAAACTAGAAATGTGATGAAGCGGGTTTAACGTCTGTGTCCACGACTTCCTGGTTGTCACTTCATCCTCGTGAACCTCAGTTTCTCCCTAGTGAAAGGGATAGTAACCCTAACTCACAGGATTTGGGGGGAGCATCATGGAAAGAAGGCCTAGGGATGTGCCCAGGAAGCTATAAATGCAGCCATTCAAATGTCAATGTTCATAATTGATATTATCACCATGTTTGATAAAATGCTGATTCTGGCACGTAAATTTGCATATTCATTAAAAGCTATGGAAATGCTGATGTTATAACTACAGTCACTGCTGAGGACGCTGTAGCCTTCTAGATGTATCAAAAAGAAAATTATAGGAACGTGACTGAAGTAGACCAACCACCGCCCCCCCCCAACACTAATAAGGAAAATGAAAACTGGACCGTATCCTTAGCAAGAATGTCTCTTTCACCATCTTCAAATTACATATTCATTCGTGTCAACTCTCTGAGCTATTCTGAGACAACACAGAGATCCCAGTTTTTCTCTTGGGGTTTTAATAGCCCCCATTTGTATGGATTGAAAAAGGGAAGCACACGGAAATACATGGCATCTCGCTCCAAATCCATGTCTGGTGGAAACATCCAGACCTTTCCTACCTGAGAGGACACCCCTGCAGAGAGCCCAAGCGTCAAGCTGAGGAAAACACAGAAAAGATGTAAAATATTAAACAAATAAAGACCAAGTAGGGAAAAGAGATTGATCATATTCTGAGACATATTTTTAAAATAAGAAAGATAAATTTCAAGAATGAAACATGTCGGGAGAACAAGACAAATGTTGAAATAAATATGAAAAGGAGACAAATCTGGGCCCTATAAAAAGTGAAACTCTAACATGTTAAACAATGAGAGAAGAAAAGGTAAAACTGGGAGAGTAAGATAAACACCAAAGGGCAATAAATCATAGAAATAGCACTTCGGAGAATTATTCCGAAGAAAACGCAGCCCACAAAGTAAGTCCACGAGAGTAAGACAAATGCAGCGTGACTCACAGAATACAGATATCATGACAAGGATGGAAACCACTGTTGGGAAGATAAATGCCCAGAGTAAAACTGACCGCCCTGGCCTTCCATAGGGAATCCCATTTGTAAGACTTTCCCTAAACTCTTCCCCTCGCGTTGTTTTTCAGTCTCTATCTTCTCAGTACGTGAGTGGTGGTCACCTCTCTCTTGCCTGATGGTAGCTCCCATTTACTTTGTGAGTGACAGCTGCACTCAGTCTTGGCTGGACTCCGTGTCTCAGGAGAGACACTGGGCTCCTGGGCCACCGACAACCTCTCCCTCGGGCAAGAGCCACCACACTGCTCTCTTATTCCCAGATCCAGGCCTTGTCACGTGGAGGTGAACGACTCCAGAGACGACTTTTGTCATCGCACAGCGTGTTCCTCTTTTCCCAAAACCTCTCTCGCTACCTTCCCACAGGGCTGTTGAGTTCAGGGTTTCGGGTTAAGGTTCGTCATGAGATTCTACTGGGAAAATCCTTGGACGAGATCACCTGTCATGAAGACGTCGAGACAGGCTTTGGAATCAGACAAACTAAGACTTGAAATTCTACAGCAGTGAGATCAGCTGTGTCACACTGACTAGGGAGTTAAAGTCTCTAAGGCCCCTGCTGCCTCACCTGGGGTATGGGAATAACACAACATCCAGGGATAGTTTGAGACAAGCATATATTTTACATAACACATCTAGCTTCTCTTGGGACTCAAAGACAGTAGCTTGCGGAATCAGTATAATTCATCACAGTCATAATCCTTACCTGCTTGTGGGATCTGGGTCCAGATAGACTGGAACCTGGCCACCACAGCAAAGACCAGAAATGGCCCAGATGAGATTGGGAAACTCCAGCGTCTCGTCTCTGAAAGCAGGAATGAGTCAAAGTAAGGAAATACGAACCGTCCAGAACATAGTGATAACCATTATGCATAATATCTGTGTCACACGTTGCTGAGTTATCAAGTGCTTTCCACTCAAGAAGGGACTTAAACTTTGGCTACTGAGCATAAATGGCAGGATGGTAAGCCTCCTTACTCTCTTTATAAAACACATTTTGACTTTGTGAAGTAGGTTCACATCCATTATCTAACGTGATCACTTCCATTCCGTAAAGTCAATGGGGCAGGGGCTACCCATCAGCTTCTCACACAGGAGGAGCCTGAGGCCCACAAAAACACTGGGACCCACCCAAGGTCATGCAAGGTCGTGCAACGGTAGGTGGCAGCTAAGTTAATGGCTCCAGAGCCACAATGATGCAGCCCCATTCTTCTGAAAAGAGAAACATTGTTACTTATGCTGCGTCAAGAGGACCCTCTAGCTAAAAACACCTGAAACAAATGAATTCTCCTCCAGGGAAGAGAATACAGAACCAAACAATCAGTGAGGGAGTAAATGCAGGTTAAACACGAAAATGGAGGCCAGGAAATTGGCTCTCCTTTCCCCACTCTTCGTGCCAGGTCCTCAAACCAGAAGCATTGAGTTACTTGTGTGCTTGTAAGAAATGCACAATTATTTGTCAATTATACCTCGATTAAAAGGAAAAAAGATAGGGCGCCTGGGTGGCTCGGTTGAGCGTCCTCCTTCGGCTCAGGTCATGATCTCTCAGTGGACGAGTTCGAGCCCCACGTCGGGCTCCGTGCTGACAGCTGGGAGCCTGGAGCCTGCTTCCGATTCTGTGTCTCCCTCTCTCTCTGCCCCTCCCCGCTCATGTTCTGTCTCTCTCTGTCTCAAAAATAATGATAAACATTAAAAAGAATTTTTTTTAAAAAAAGAAAGTTTTTTAAAAATGTGGAATCTAGGGATCCGCTCCAGACCCCCTGAATCAGAATCTGCATTTTAATAAGATTTCCAGGTGATTCATACAGATTAATGTTTGAGAAGAACTAATCTAGAATAATGCAGACAGGAAATCATTTTGCCATTGATAAAGTTCTGAATTCACCCTGCCACGTGAGAGCTCTATTTTGTACTGCTGGACCAATATGACTTTTAGGATTTACTTACCTAATTACCTGCCCTCACTCCCTCCCTGAGCACACCCATCCAAATTGCCTATATCAATTTGTCTACCTCAATCCCAATTGGCTCTTACCTCAATAGAACATACCCAAAGAGACCATAGTTGGGGAATATCTTTGCTTCAGAAACAGACTTCATAGAGCTGAAAAGGGAATGAACTTGACCTAACCTAGAGCATTTTAAAGGTTTCCTGCATTCCTAAAATCCCATGGTCCAGTGTTTCTGTATTGCATTCTTGGTTTGAGTTCCTTGTTCTATGTAGGTGTCAGAACTTTTGCTTGTCCTGAGAGGTGACATTTCCCTGCCCTTTTAACCTATTTACCTGGAAATAGATTTACTTGCATAGTGACTATTTTCCTGACTACTTCTGACCTATGTTATCTGGAGAGTCACCCAGTAATAATTGTCTGTCCATGGTCACTCTTATTTGAACTGCTACGTTTGGGGTCCCGAGGAACAGTTTCCTCAGAATATTCTTGAAAGAGGCGTGCTCAGTCCATGACCCAGTTTCATTTGTTTTGCAAAACTAAGGCAGCTATACCTGGCTCTTTCGCTCGGGAGATGTGAGGCCACATTACATCATGCACGGGGAGGTCTCCCAGGGTCCCACACAAAGATGCATCATTATTGAACAGTATTATTATCCTATTGCCCTGCAATTAAAATAAGTAGCACTTAAAAATGCAGTAACAGCTGCTCCCAGCAGTGTCTCCTTGCAAAGCATTTGGGTTCTCAGTTTTCACTTTTCCCTACAGCCTTTTACATCTTTGTTTAAGCTGTGCTTCATACTTACCATTGTGAAATCCAAAGGAATCGCAAATATGAGATGTCCAACTCAATCCAAAACCAAGAAAGAGCTAATGGCTCAAGAGGACGCCACATAATTCTCATACCTGGATCCTGAAGGCCCTTTCCTTTTCCCTAAGAGCATTTTGTAGCCGTAGCTTTATTGGGTCTTCTTGCGATGCAGTCAAATCCATAGGCTTCACGCTTGGGTCCTATAAGAAGCTAGTGGCATGCAATGAAAGGAAACACAATATGTCAACTACATATGTTTACGATTGGGGGACAAATTCAAATGCATCTGACTTAAAAGAGAAGGATCTTCGTGCTTATTTTCTAGGGTACCTTTCGTGCCATAAAATAATTAGTGTCAAATACGGGAAGTGAAAAAAATAATCGACGGATTGTTTTTTAACTCTTCCTACCTTCTATTCTCTTCTCAAACTTCCAACAGCTCCTTCTTCTTCCTTACTCTTAGCTAATGACCTTCCTTCCTATTTCTGAGAGCTGGTGAAGAAGACCTTTCCTAAACCTGTATCTACTCGCATCTGAGCTCTTATTCTGATCTTCCTTGTGTTAATCATTGATGAACAGAGCTTACTACTAGTCCCAACCAGCCCCGAACCACGGGCATCAGATCGCATCACCTCTTTCCACTCAAGAATATCACTACAGGGGGCTCCTGGGTGGCTCAGTCGGTTAAGCGTCCGACTTTGGCTCAGGTCACGATCTCATGGTTTGTGAGTTTGAGCCCCGCGTAGGGCTCTGGGCTGATAGCTCAGAGCCTGGAGCCTGTTTCAGATTCTGTGTCTCCCTCTCTCTGCCCCTCCCCTGTTCACACTCTGTCTCTGTCTCTCTCAAAAATAAATAAACATTAAAAAAAATTTTTTTTTTAAAAAGAATATCACTACAGAAATTCTCTTCTCTCTCATGCATCATCCCTTATTTCCTCTCACCTGCTGGACCATCCCCATAAACATCCAAGCATACTGCATTTTTTCACATTAAAAAAAGACTCTTTTTAAATTACACCTACACCTTTTTCAACTTGCTGACTGCCCCCCCCCACCCCCCGCTTTATTTACTACTCCAAGAAACAAATTTCCCTGAAACTGTTGTCTATATTCACTGTCTTTGATTTTTTTTTTTTCTTCTATTCCTTCTTGAATGCTTTCCAGCCTGGCTTTCACACCTTCTGCCCACCTCCAATAAAACTGCTCTTGTCAAGGTCAACAGGAACAACATGAGGTTAAATCAACTTTGAATTTTCAGTCCTTATTTCATTTGGTCTATTAGCAGCATTTGATAGGATTAATCATTCCTTTCTTGGTACACTCTTTTCGCTCGGCTTCCAAGACTCAAAAGAACATTTTTTATTTTTTTTTTACCTTCTTAGTAGGTCCTTCTTGGTCTCCTTCTCTGGATCCTCCTCACTTCCTTGATTCTTAAACATCTGAGTGTCCATGGACTTGAGCCTTAGTCCTCTCCTTTTTCTGTCTATATTCATTCCCTTGGTGATCCCATCTGCATGAAGACTTTTAATGTCATATTCATATGGGTCACTCCCAAATGTAGATAGCCAACACTGACATCTACCTGTAACTCCAAAAATTGGATATCTAACAAATGTCTCAAACTCAGCCTGTCCCAAACTTCCATCCTTATCTTTCTCCTCAAAGCTACTCCTCCCTCAACTGTTCTCATTCAGTTAATGGCAACTCATCTTTTATTTATTCAGGCCAAAACCATAACTTTACCTATGACTTCTTTCCTTCTCTCATGCCCCACAGCCAATCCATCAACACTTCTGTTTTATTTACCATGAAATCATTGAGAACATGACTACTTCTCATCAACTACCTGTTCCCACCTTGGTTCAAGCCACCATTATTTCTCACCTCCTAAACAGCCTCTGGGTTTCTGTTCTCATTTTCCTCAGTTCACATAACATCAGAATTGATCCTTTTAAAATATATTAAATCATGTCACTCTTCCACTCACCTTCTAATGGCTTCAAATCGTGCTCAATGGTTGAGCCAAGTTATCATGCTTAGGACTCCATTTATGCATTTATGAAATGATGACAACAATACTGCCTACCTCATAGGATAATCATGAAAAGTAAACACAATAATGTTTATAGCTTGCTTAGGACAATTTCTGGAATGTTCTAAAAGCCCCAAAATATACACTACCACCACCATCATCACCATGCATACATTGACAATGTATTTAATCAGTAGGATCAATAATACTATATGTCTACCAAATATAATATTTAAAGATAAAACTAGGAATTCTGTTCTACTTTCTGTCCATGTGTTCTAAAGAGCCAGGCTTAACATCAGGCACATGATAAGCACTCATAGGCATGGAAACAAATAAGATTGCTCAGTTGGCAATGAAAGTTTCTAGTGGAGACAAAATGTGACAATAATAACAAAGTCAGTGAAGTAAGGAAAGTTAGTGACAACCACCAAGAATTCAGACAGGAGATCCACCCTGGGCACATCCGTCCATGGGCATTCCATTTCCCTGCCTTTTCTTCTGCCAACTCCAAACTCTGCAGCCCTGCCTCACGAGTAGAAGGCGTCCAGACATCCACAACAATCTGCAAGTGGACCCTTCAAGTCCCTCGTGCCACCTTACCTCCTCCCCTGAGCTCTGACATCCCCATTTCTGCCCCTTCCCCAAGTCCTCTCATGGGGCCCCTCTCTTGCTTTTTGAGGACAGCTGTGTCAGCTCTGCACCAGCTGGCAGAGACCCGTATGAAAAGGTGCGTGTATCTTTGTGCTGGCGTCTGGTGATTTTTTCTCTGGGTGTGTGGTTTCTTTTTTTCCCCCTAAATTGACTATTACCATGTTCCTATTTTTTTTCTCTTTCCTATCTGAATGGCACCACTAATGCAGTGAGAGAGAAAAAGAAAAAAAGCCAAAGCCCATTAAAATATAACAACAAAATAACCCAAGGCTCAGAATGCTGAGGTGGCGTAAAGGAGTCCTCTTTCCCTTCTCATTATCTCTCTCCTTCAGCCACCTTCCCCCCACATCAAGCCCCTCCCTCTCTTGTGATATTTTCATTTTCCCCATTTGGCTTCCTAGGTGTCCACATTCTCTTTTCTTCCCTTCCACTGTCCCATCCCCTTCTTCTTCCCTTCCCTCCTTCCCTGAAAGATTTCCCTTTACAGCTTCAGCCTCTTTTCCTTTTGGGCCATTTGGTAGGGCTATTGTGACAGGGTCTGTGTGCTATTAATTCTCACAATGACAACATCCCCAGGACGAGGACGCCTTGAGGATGGTGGTGAATGACAACCAAAGCATGTAGAAGCCAAGCTGTTTCCACCTCATAGCAATCCATTAGCAGCAGATGATGAGAGACTGGTAAAAAACAGGAATGGGGGCCCCCGCTGGGGAGAGCAAAGAGCACAGGGCTCTGAAACAGCAAGTCAGGTAAAAAAAAAAAAAAAAAAGAAAAGAAAAGAAAAGAAAACTGGACGAGGAGAGAAGACAGGTTCCGTGGCGGAGTTGCTTGGAAACCAGGCACAGGTCATTAAGCTTTGTTAGTCTCACCTGTAAAATGGGCACCATGAACTCTACCTCCCTCTGAGCCTGGGAAGGTCAAGTGAATGGTAGGCAGAAGAAATTAGTACAACTACAAAGTGCTATACAAAATAAGGTGGTTCTCCTCACGCCAGTCACAGTGGCTAAAATGAACAAATCAGGAGAGTATAGATGCTGGCGAGGATGGGGACAAACGGGGACCCTCTTGCACTGTTGGTGGGAATGCAAACTGGTGCATTCGCTCTGGAAAACAGTGTGGAGGTTCCTCAAAAAATTAAAACTAGATCTACCCTAGGACCCAGCAATAGCACTGCTAGCAATAGCAATAGCACTGTAACCAAGGGATACAGGAGTGCTGATGCATAGGGGCACTTGTACCCCAATGTTTATAGCAGCACTCTCAACAATACCCAAATTATGGAAAGAGCCTAAATGTCCATCCACTGATGAATGGATACAGAAATTGTGGTTTATATACACAATGGAATACTACATGGCAATGAGAAAGAATGAAATATGGCCTTTTGTAGCAACGTGGATGGAACTGGAGAGTGTGATGCTAAGTGAAATAAGTCATACAGAGAAAGACAAATACCATATGTTTTCACTCTTAGGTGGATCCTGAGAAACTTAACAGAAGACCATGGGGGCGGGGAAGGGAAAAAACAAAAAAGGTTAGAGAGGGAGGGAGCCAAAACATAAGAGACTCTTAAAACCTGAGAACAAACTGAGGGTTGATGGGGGGTGGGAGGGAGGGGAGGGTGGGTGATGGGTATTGAGGAAGGCACCTGTTGGGATGAGCACTAGGTGTTGTATGGAAACTAATTTGACAATAAATCTCATATTAAAAAACAAAACAAAACAAAACAAGGTGGTTCTGATTACTCCTGTGGAATCTCTTTGAAGGACAAGATATATGTTTACTCATCCTCGCGGCCCCAGAATGAACAGATGACTTCGTACATGGTGGGTAGAATTATCGTGGAGTACAATGAATTATTGTGGACCTGAATTGACTTGAATTCCCATTCTTCTCACATACTCTGGAAAATCCCTAAATGTTTTATTTCAACAAGAGCCATTTTTTTCTACTTCTCAAAATTACCAGGACTAACTAAAACACATTACTGCCCTATCATGAAATACCACCTATGCAACCATTAAAAATTATCTGTTTAATGAGTTTGAATAGCCTGACAAAATGCTCTTGCTTTGTTGTTCAGTTTTGAAAACAAGATACAAAGCTGCCTATATAATGAGTCCAGATTATTTGTGTTGCATGTGCATATACTCCAAATATTACCATGAATATCCAAAGTACTAATACACCAAAGTAGCATTCTTCTAAAATACCGACAGCAGGGATTTCTGGATTGTGAGGTTACAGTTGATTTAAATAATTTTTTGCCTTTTGGTAGTTTTCCACAATGATTATGTTATAGTTTCAGATAAAAAACATGAAATGTTATTTTATTATTTTTTAACAATTTTTTGAAGTTTGTTTGTTTTGAGATAGAACGAGACAGAGACAGAGAGAGCAGGGGAGGGGCAGAGAGAGCAGGAGAGAGAGAGAATCCTAAGCAGGCTCCACACTGTCAGTGTGGAGCCCGATATGGTACTTGAACTCATGAACCGTGAGATCATGACCTGAGCCGAAATCAAGAGTCAAAGAAAGCTTAACCGACTGAGCTACCCAGGTGCCCCCATAAAATGCTATTTTAAACAAAAATTACAATGGCCAGGAACAACTATACGAACCCTTCCCCACATCCACCTCACCAACAGTACTGGATTCTTCTAAGATGAGGAGAGAATGTAGGGTCAGAAAATCCATAAGAGCACATGAGTTACTTTATTTCTGGGGCATCACACCTAAAATCGCAATGCCTTCATTCTCTCCAATACCAAAAAATCTCATCTCTCTGGGCAGAAAATGTGAACTGTTGGTGAGTCCAAAGATGAGTTACCATATGGTAGGAGGCAAAGGCAGAAGGAGGTGTCCAAAGTCAGAATGCACGTAAACTTTCTGAGGTCTCCTCTCAATCATCTGACAGCAAAGGTCTGTGAGTAATGTATTTCCACTGAAGGAGATGTGCTCAGCGATCACTGAGGGAGAGTTAGCCAGTTGTTTTAAACCAGTGTGGAATCAACACGGTTAGTATATCAAGACCCTGCTGGATAGAGCAAAATAAGGACACTCTTGATACAATATGACACTCGATAATGGGCAAAGAGGAGGTAAGGTTTATGAAAAACACCACCTTTCTGTGAAAAACCTGTGTTTTGAGGTGTTCACTGATTTTCTAAAGTATACAACATCTATCCAAACACTGACTCATTCCATACCAAGCTCCCAATCTTCCCGTAGACAGTGGGGAATGTTTCCTCACACTTATTTTATATTTTTACATATTAAAGGCTTCAATCATCTTACTCCAACCATCTCAGTCCTATTTGTTGTTGGAGAGTGCTTACATCTGCTTGTCTGGAACATTTCTTGGGTTAAGTGAGGCATACCAAAGGCTTCCACGTCAAGAAAACTAAACAAAGGTTATCATTTTAAAGAAAGGAAAATGAAATATTTTAAACCTTCCAGATATTGTAGTCTGAATCAGAAGGAACTACAATGTAAAATCATGGCAAAAGATAGGTCTTCTATGAAACTATGACTTGAAATTTAATTCAACTACTTAATGGGAAGCTAACGATTGGCCAAGGTAAGCAAGGGCTCAGAAGAAAAAAGAGAAATTTCTTGGACTCCAGGAGTGAAACTGTTCCCCAGAGGCAGAATCTGTGTGGAGAAAATTCCATTCTTGGATCAGCCTTTTCTGGAACTCTATCCCTGGAAGACATTTTTTTTTAAGCATCTAAACAAAAATGTGCCTGTCAACTGTATTAGCCCTTGACTTGCGTCTTTTAACTGGAAAAAACCTCCAAATGAGAGAATCTCCGGTAACATTCTCTGGTGCATGCAAGCACTTCACGAATTTTGGTTTACTGAAAGAACTGTGTAAAGAGAAGCCGGGCTTATAATGTGGACCTGCGATTTAGTCTAGGTGTTCTTTATATTTACAGGGCACGTTTCATTTTTGTCTGCTATGGCTGCATGTGTGGCACCTTCCATTGGGCACTCCACCTCACCTACCCTTTTCTAACATGAAATTCATGTATGGGAAGTCAAACAAATATCTTATGCCAGAATCCCAGCCCCCATGATGAAAGAAAGGTATGGTGATCATTTTTTCCTTAGGTTATCTGATACCATATATATATCCCCTACTCCCAGTGTGTGTTATTTTTAGTTCAAACTTTTACTTGAGTGAAAGTTCTCATTAATACCTGAGTCATTTATCTTAGCATGGACTACCCCCCCCCCACCCCACCCAATTTTTAAGCTTGTAAGTTTTCAAATTTTGGTTGAATACCACTCCTGGGACACTTCTCAACCTTCACAATAAATCTTTATTTTTGATATTGGGTCACTGGGTACTTCTTACCTTCCTACAAAGCCATTTATCCTAATCCATGTATTTGCTCATTGGCTGTATGAATACATATACGTTTTCTTGTTTCATTCACCTTGCAGCAGAGAGGGGAAAAAATGAACCCTGACAATATAACGTGGTCCTCTTCTGCCACAGTCACAGCAAGAAAGAGCAACACAGAGAATGTCAAAACCTGGAGAACGCCTGAAGTGCAAAGCCTTTTATAACTAGATTTCACAATAGAAACCACTTTGAGAAGCTTCCAGAATGGCAAGCGCAATAGTAAATCGACAGTGCCATCTGCCAAATGGCCTGGAAATGCGGAGAACCATTGGACTCATTAATTATTGATGACAATCAGAGTCAATTTGACTTCATTATGGGCCAAGAAGAGGAAATCATTAGGAGCTTGCTCTTAATGGACCTAAGAATAATGGGGGGTATCGTGGGGGTGGGAGAGTCCCTCTCCCACCTCTTCTAGTCCATCTCTTTGAGAGCAGCATTGTAACCAGAACTACGTGAAGTGTCTAAATAATTTAGGCAAAAGTCAAGTGGTAGGAGGCCCTGAGTTTCCAAAACATCTATCTCCGTGGCTCGCAGTTCGTCAGATAACTGTACTTAGCCTCTCCTGCAGGGAGGGAGACTGTTTAACCAAAATTGGGTTTCTTCGAGAATTGGGACCTGTTGTTATTCCGCCTCTTGAGGAGATGACGCAAACCACCTCCCCGAAGGTAACATTGAGGAAGTTAAGCCATGCCATTCACGTGCGGGAATGCAAAGGGTACACTGAGGCTCTCTGTCGCACTTACTCAGCTTCCTGGGCCTTTCACTCACCCCTTGAATGCAGCCCTCTTTATCAGAGCACAGACGTCAGAAAAGAAATGAAGCTGAGTACCATATCTGATTGGAACTGCAGGGGGCTTTCGGTAGACGGGATGCAATTACTCAACTTGGACTGCAGCCAGAGCCGAGACTCCTGTGATCACTCAGATTTCTTTGTATTTCTCTAGCACCTTCTCTAGCACAGCTCATTGCAGTTCTCCCATCAGACCTTAAGAACCTCTGTGCTTCCCCAGCAGCTTTTCTTTTACACAATCACTTCCACTGAACAACACAGAGCCTGTGATGTTCCCAGCGTTGTTAAGTCAGTCAGAAGCAACGCGTAAGGCCCAATGTATGTGATCGAGAAATTGAGTCTATTTGTGGGCACAAAATCTAAACCAAAGAAATAATCAGAGAGCAGTAGAAAACATATGCGAGTGCAACAACAAGGGGCCACAAACTAATGTTATTGTTATTCTTAGGTGGGAAACTGAAAGCATACACTCTCTTCTCGGCTACAGGGAACACAAAAACTGATCTTGAATTTAGTCAATTTGTTAATGGTCATATCTAGACACTGGGAAATTAATTGGAATGGTATGGATGTGGTCTGATCATCGACACTATCTCAGTTCATTTCTCAGCGTTTAGACCTGGATGTTTTCTCCATCCCCAAACGAGGGGTTTTTTAAATCATACTTTCCTAGAATCATTCGTTAGCAAGCGGTTTGATCACCTTGATACTTCGCACAACTCCTCTTCACTCAAAAACGAATGTGTTTTGAGCTTCCAGCGATGTGAACGCCCCTTAATCCTTAGCATGGTGGCACTTTACTTTCACAGTGTCGTATGCACTCATGTACCTTTCTCACTAGAAACTCTAAGAAATTAACTCATAAAAACCTCTTCTGCTCTTTTGAAGTGTCCTTTGCAGTTCACTTGTGTTTATTCTTTAAAATTACTACTTTGCAATTTTAAATGGCCATGGAGTTTATTGGACATTACTGGTAAGCCTAATAGGAAGCAAATCAAACGCAATCTTGAGAAATGTCCATGTTCATTAGTGTCCAATATGCAGCTAGTGTGGTCCTTCCCAAAATCTATGCTAGAAAATTTATTTGAAGAATATTTCAGGAATACTGCTATTTTTCAATTCAGCAAAGTACCTTCATGACTATTCAAAGTACTCATACACACATTCTCATTGTCGATTCTCACAAAAATACTCTGAGGTAGATTTCTCATCCTCATACTCCTGGCAAAGAAACTGAGGTTCAGCGTGCTTATGTGACTTGTCCAAGGTCACACTTCTAGGAAGTATCATAACCAGCTATTTTGACGCCTGGACAAGTGCTCTCTCTGCTGCAATCTTTTGTGACATTCTTAGAACTGAGAAATTAAGTAAGACAGATTTTACACTATTTGCAAGTTGACCAATTAGATCACCACAGTTTCGTGGATGATGGCAGAAAATATGAAACTCCTGGTTCAGAAACAAAGGACTACTACTCACAGTAATCGTCACAGTCAGAATAACAGCATTTTATTCTCAGCTGCCATAACCCGGTTCCCTCAGTGAACTGGACCAGATGACTGCTGAGCCTGCAGTAAATCCCATTGTGGTAGAGTAACTGTAACCATTGGGAACCCAAGCCTTTTATAATGTGCATTAGGCATGCTTGCCCTTTGCTCTGGAAGGAAATACTCTATGATACCAGACAGTAAGAAAATCTCCCCTTCTCTTCAGAGGGATGTTTGTTATATACACATTCTTTAAAAAAGAGTCTACAACAAAGGCATTCAGTGCCTCTGTTTGTAAAATGTGCAGGAATACAGGAGACTGAGCAGAATTGTCTCATGATACTAAGTCGTGCAGGAATTACGGCTGGCTCCAATTTAAGCAACCTATTCCAAGTGAAAAAAACTGGTAAGTGGTTGAGTGATATAGGATGTAAACTAATGCCTTTTTACTTTGGATTCCATATTCTATTATTCTCTGCTCCATGTTCCAGGCTGAGGCAATATTTGGGGACAATGAGTATCTCTATATCCATTAAGCCATACCTTTTGGCCAACGAAAAGGACTGAAGAAGAACTCTTCTTCAGTCCTGGTGTAGTGGAAATACCAAACATCAACTTCCCATACATATACTCTACCCCTTAGACGTAGCAGGAAAATGTGTTGTCACTTTGAAGAGAATAAAGATAGAAACAGAGGGACTTTTGATCCTTTGAGCTACTTGTCAAGAGTGTAAGTCAAAGATTTGGAGCCAGAGAGAAGTAGATTGCATTGAATTGAAGAGCAAGCAGACCTTGAAGTGGGAAGAGGAGGACCAAGAAGGAAAGGAGAATACCTGCAGAGCCTTAAGGGTAAAGGGAATAACGGCAGATACTTAAGGAAACAGATTTAGCTAATAAGAAGTTCAATTTCATGTTTCACCTTAATGCCTTTGTAGGAGTTGTGTCTTTGGGAAGAATTGACAGAAGGGCTGCATTTCATACCTGGGTCTCCATGGTTTAGAGACAGCATCAAAGCAAGGGTTCTGAAGACAAGGGAATTGAAAGATCACATCTCTCCAGAAGCTTACCAAAGTCTTAGGAAGGCTCAGAATGTTTCCAGAGATGTGTTGTGTTACAAAAAGTCAACTTGTATGGCCTGTATCAATTGAGCTCCATCCCTTCCAGCTTCTAGTTGAGTTCAGCCAATGGGAGGGAGCAACTGAAGATCCAGAGGGCAGGAGGAAACCACCTCCAAAGCATTAATTTCCCCAGCCCTTTCCACAGTTGACTATCTCCTTCTACCTAACCTCACAGTTCTTGTCAAGTCTTTCTTTTCAGAGACCTACTCTCTGTAGCTTCATATCTTGATCTCAAAGATAACCCACTTGCCATCATGGTAGAGTCAAGTGCATCTCTTGGGTTCCTTATTTTTTTAATGTTTATTTATTTTGGAGAGAGAGAGAGAGAAAGAAAGAAAGAGAGAGAGGCGGGAAGGGGCGAAGACAGAGGGAGACACAGAATCCAAAGCAGGTTCCATGCTCTGAGCTATCAGCACAGAGCCCCATGCAGGGCTCAAAGTCACAAACCATGAGATCATGACCTGAGCGGAAGTCAGATGCTTAAGCCACTGAGCCACCCAGGCATCCCACCATCTCTTGGGTTCTTAATTAAGCTTCACCACTTGCTACCTCTGTGACTTTGGTTAACTAATTAACTTCTCTGTGCCTGACCTCTTTATGTATAAACTTGGGCTAAAAATACCTTGGAAGGAGGTATGAGGTTTAAATAAGGAAGCCTTCAACATAGTGCTTGACATATAGCAAATAATTGATAAGCATTAGGTCATTTTTGCTCATTTTGTTGTTGTTGTTATTGTTATTTTTCAACATCAACAATGTGTAAAAGAAGAAGGAAATTTTGTTCTCAAAGCCCCATTAGCTTTTAAAACTGAAAGACCTAGCTAAGGACCCAGTAAATGTCAGTGAACATATGGTCCTCCTAAATAGAAAAATGTCTAGAACCTATCATATTCATAGCATATTCAGAGCATAGGTTGCAAATATTTCAATTGGCATGTCAAATATTAATAGCCCGTGTTTGAATATGTTCATTCAGTTCTAGAAAGATGTCATCTCCATATCAAGGGATTAAAATCATTGTGTGAATGTTTCCTCTAAGCTGAGATTTCTTGCACATTATAGGATTCTCTATTATTAATCATTTTCTTTAATATCTTAATAATGTGATAGGAAAATCAAATTAGGCTGGTAGAAATTTCCCATCAAACAATATTAACTGTCTTCTAAAGACTTCAGTTTTCTTCCTAATGAAAATGCTAACAGCCAGCTTAGTCTGCACATTGCATGGATCGGACAAGCTCCCAACCCTTCCTTTTTAGAGACTGTGTCACAGACATCTTGGGATCTTTCCCCTTTGTTGCTGTTTACAGCTGGTCAGTTTCCAATGCTTGTCAATTCTGCCTTTTTACCAGCTTCTCATTCTCTTTCTTGATACACCTGCAAAGGTTCCCATTAAGTCTTGTCTAGGTGACTGTCAGAGCCTCCACCAATGGCCCCTGCTTGCCTGGTCTTTTAACACTCAAATTCATCGTCCACATTGTTGCCATATTAATTATCAAACACATATCCCTGATTATGTCATTTCCCTTTTCAAAAAGTCTTCTGTGATACCCCATTACCTACCAAAGGCAGCAGTAGGAGGATACGTTCTTAGCATTTCAAGTACTCCACATTCTGGTCCTAAATTACTTTTCCAACCTTATCTACTCTCTTTACTTTCTTTGATAGCCCAACTGGATTTGCAAGATGTGCTGAATATTTTCATTTTACATATCTGTACAATATTTCTAAATGCACTCTCCACCTTCTCCACCTTGGTCTGTGCACCAGGAAGCTGAATAATGTGGGCTTTCTTTCTGTCTGGTTTCTAACTGGGTTTGACATTGGAAACACGAACAAGAGATCAGAGAGCTGGAGAAAAGTTAGTATAGGGTCCCTCTAACTAAAAGCCAGAGGTGCCGTCAGGAGCCTTCTCCATACAGCTTTCTCTATTGTTGATCTAGTGACTTTCCTCTCCTCTCCAGGCAAGACTCCAGATACTAGACCCGCCTTTGTTGGTTTCTCTAAAGCCGGATCACACTTTTGCGGACAATCCCTTTATTAAACTCTCTTCACCTCTACATTTCACTATTTGCATCCAACTGTTCCTGCTGGCACCCTGGCTGATATAATAAGAGGACCAAGACTGGCTCCAAGAAATGAACTCTCAAGTGTGATCCGGGGGATGGATTTGAGGAACACACGGATAACCTGGAACTAAGAGAGGGATCACTGGTTATCCGGATTTCAATGGCATTAAGATTTTACAAATTAATTTCTCAAATTCAGTAACATAGGACACATAACCATCTGGAAGGTATGGCACTGTAATGACAATAACAATTCTAAAGTTGTGAGGGCAGATCAAACCACTCCAGCCAGTCAGAGAGAGAGAGAGTTCACTGGGGAAAAAAACATATTGGAGTCCTTCAATATTCAGCTTAGTCCATGGAAGGAAAATTAGAAAGGCTCCATAACAGCTTTGAAGGAGGCCCTGATCCCTAGAGTCGCAGGGCAGATACGGCTGAGCTGGGTCACAGCGACAATTAAACCCCAGAATTTGCCAGATATCTCCTGTTAAAAAAAAAAAAAAAAATTAAGGGCACTGGTGGGACAGGAGTGGAGTCCCATGACACAAGGTGAGGACTTGTAGGCAGGTGAACCAGAAGAGTCTGAGAACTCTGAACCTGGTAAATCCCCCTGCACCACCCTCATCAGAAAAGGCAGCTCCTCCTCATTCCCACCTCTTCTAATAGAATCCACCTTTCCCTGCATAAAAAATTGTAGTGACTTACATGAGGTCATTACTTTACAAGGCAATACTGACTCTCCCACCACCACCACCTGAATTGCCTCCAGGACCGTGCTAAGAATCAGATCCCAGAAAGAGAAGCTTAAGGCCCAGTCCAGGAAGGTGTGTCCTGTGCATAGAAAGAGTTGAGGACTTTACCCCCTTTGGGGTGCACACTGTATAAAAATGGAAGACAGCAGATTTGAAGGATGTTAGGTCAAGGCTGCCATTGCTAATGCTATCCATCTAGAGCAAGTTATAGCTCCTGTCTCGCAGCCTCTGCCCACTGCTCCCTTTTCTGGGTTTCAGGAATCGCTTCCTTCCCTTTACCCTTCAGATTCAGAGGTAGTCATGGTTCCCCATTGTTGCTAGCTAGCCCCAAGGAACTGCGTTACAACCCTCCTTGACTTCACTTAATTCTGCCCACGGTGTTGAACTTTCTTTAATTGCCCCATCGGGTGGGCTGATTCCTGCCAGGACCTTGACTGATACACTTCCTGGTTTCATGCTTTCTTGCCTTGGTGCTTTTTATTCATGCCATTCCCCCTGCTCAGAATTTCTGCCTACTCATCCTTCAAAGCCCAACTTAAAAATCAGTTTGGAAATGATGTTTTCTTATTCCTGAAAGTGGTACTGATTTATTCCTCCCTGAAACCATATTTTTCTTCCTACATACCTCTTTGATGTTTCTTAGCAATTTCGTCCCTGCGCTGTTGCTATTTCTAAACATGACGTATTTCCTTTCTCCATCAATAAGCTTCCTGCAGGCAGTATTATGTTTAATTTTTGTTTTTATCCTTCATTGGTCTTGTCAAGGTGCTGATAAATAACAACCTTTAATTTAATTATTTCTGTGTCGCAGGTACCGTTCTATGCCCCCATTAACTGATTTGATCCTCTTGCAAACTTTAGAAGTTATTACTGTAATAATGTCCATTTTACAGAGAAGGAGTTGAGGCTCAGATAACTTGCTTAAGGTCATACAGCTAGTAAATAAAAGAATAGGCTTCAAGCCTAGCCTTCTGGCTCCAAAGCACATATTTTCAACCACAGGAATACAGTCTTCATTAAAATGAGCAGAAACAAAAAGGAAGGACATTGTGACGCACATTACGACATAGAAAAACCTTGAGGATGCAATGCTGCTGAAATAGAGTAGTCACAAAATGGCAAATACGATTCCACTTACATGAGATCAAAAAAAAAAAAAAAAAAAAGTCACAGAGAAAGAAAGTGGGAAGGTGGTGTCCGGGGGCTGGGAAGAGAGGAGAATGGAGTCACGACTCAACGGATATGGACTTTCAGTTTGGGAAGGGGAAAACTTTCTGGAGAAGGATGGTGGTTGCGCAATAGTGGGAATATACTTAATGCCATCGAACTGTACTCTTAAAAATGGCAAAAATGTGAATGCTATGCTGATGTATATTTTACCATGATTATCAATTCATTAATATGTGAATGAATTTTAAAAAGTGAGTGGGAGGAATACATGAACCAATTAACAGGCTGACTGGGGTGCCTGGGTGGCTCAGTCAGTTAATCGTCTGCCTTCAGCTCAGGTCATGATCTCACAGTTTGTGAGATGGAGACCTGCATTGGGCTCTCTGCTGTCCATGCAGAGCCTGCTTCAGAACCTCTGTCTCCTCCTTGTTCTCTGCCCCTCCCCTGCTTGCACTCGCTTTCTCTCTCTCTCAAGAAAAAAAAAAAAAAAAAAAAAAAAAAAACCTTAAAAAAATAAAAGACCTACCAATTAATTAATGATGAGGTAGCTTGTGGAGTAGATGGCCGCAAGCCTGAGAAGGTGAGGCAAGGCCATCTCTCTGCATCCAGTTTTATCACACAATCCAGATCAGCTTTGCTTCCGTGGCTGTGAGTTTAGGTTTTAGCATATAAGCCCTGAAGTTTCTCACGTGGGGGCCCTAGAAATAAACTATAGCTGGTACCACCTAGCCTGAGGGAGAACCCCAATCACTTACCCCTAACCAATTAAGAAAACGATTGTCTTAGACTGTGAAAGAACTAATCCAATTACATCGGATTTTTCTAAGAAAATTGTGTCACAAGTAGGACCATGGTGAATGAGAACGGAACGTTGTGACCTTTTGTGAGCAGGCTCCCCTAGGAAAAGGGAAAGACCACCAGCTCTGCATGATGATCTGGGCCCCATCTTCCTTCTTCTTCTCTTGTTATTTACCTTCTCTCCCAGAGTGTTAAATACCCTCTACCGGCCAGTGGGGTGGAAGTCTGCTTCTCACCCCAATCTTTCCCATTTAAACAAATGCCACCATTCTCCAAACAATTGCTCAAGCACTAAAGCTAGAAGTCACTCTCAACTCTTTTATTCACTGAATCCACTCACCCCCCTATTGTGATTAGCAAGTTCTCTCTACTCTACCTCCAAAACATATCCGAAACTTTACTATCATCACCTTTATCCAGTCCACCCCCATTTCTCCCCCACCGTACTGCGGTCACTCCTACCTGGTCTCGCCTCCACTCTTACCTCCTGCAGTTCGTTATCCACACAGAGCCGCCGGAAATGTAATTTTAAACAACCTGAAGAATATCGTGGCAGTCTCTTGCCTGAATTCTTCCAATGTCTCCATTTGAATTTAGAATATAATCCAAATTCCTAAGGCCGCCTTACAAAACTCCATGTAACTTGGGCCCCCACCTACCTCTCAAACTTCACCTCTTATCGTTTTTATTCTTGCCCGTTACACGGAAGCCTAGCTGCCTTCTTATTATTCTTCAAAGAGGATGAGCTCATTCTTCTTTGATAGCCTTTACACTAAGCTGTTTCCTTTACTTGCTGTTTCCTGTACTCATACTACCCTTCCCTGTGATTATTCCATGCTTCCTCCTTTAAGTGACTCAGACTTTAGCTCAAAATTACTTCCTCAAGGAGGCCTTCCTTGACCACTCAATCTAAAGTAGACACTGACTCATTAGTCTTAATTAATTTCATAGTCTCCTTAACATTCCCTTCCTTTCCCCTCCCTTTCTCCCGCCTTTCCTTCCCTCCCTCCCTCCATCCCATCCTTCCTTCCTTCCTTCCTTCCTTCCTTCCGTTTCTTCTATATCTTTCTTTTTCTCTTTTCTTGTTACCTATCTCCCCAAATAGAATGAACATTTGTAATGAATAAAGACCATTTCTTTTTTTTTTAATGTTTATCATTTATTTTGAGAGAGAGAAAGAAAGAGCTCAAGCAAGGTAAGGGCAGAGAGAGAGAGAGAGAGAGAGAGAGAGAGAGAAGATCCCAAGCAGGCTTTGCACCGTCAGTGTGGAGCCCAGTGCATGGCTTGAACTCATGAACCATGAGCTCATGAGCTGAATCCAAGAGTCAAATGCCTAACCGATTGAGCCACCCAGGTGCCCCAATAATGACCATTCTTTTTTTTTTTTTTAATTTTTTAACGTTTATTTACTTTAGAGAGAGAGACAGACAGACAGAGTGCAAGTGGGGGAGGGTCAGAGAGAGAGGGAGACACAGGATATGAAGCAGGCTCCAGGCTCTGCACTGTCAGCCAGAGCACAAAGCAGGGCTCCAACCCACTAACCGTGAGACCATGACCCGAGCTGAAGTCGGACGCTTAACCAACTGAGCCACCCAGGTGCTCCAGTGACCATTTCTACCTTAAGTATATTCCCCACAATATCAAGTCGTATTTAGTACATAACACAGTAAGCACTCAATATATGTGTGTTGAATGTTGATTGTATAAGGCATTTTCATTTCTGGTAAACCACTTGTCCAAATGGAGTACACATTTACTTGCATTTAAAAGTTTATTTGAGCTTCATTGACCTTCTAGCCTGGGAACAAAGCAACAATGTTAAATTCCAGTGTAAGGTATTATCCATAATAAGGAAACGTGGAAGCAACCTAAGAACCTACTAGCCGGTGAATGGATAAACAAAAGGTGGTGTATCCATGGAGTGGAAAACGATTCCACAATAAAAAGGGACGAAATGCTAACACATGCTAAAACATGGATGAATCTCAAACACATGATGTTAAGGTTGAAACATGAAACTAAATCTGAAACACGAAACTAGATACAAGGGACCACATATTGTAAAATCCCATTCATACTAAATGTCCTGAACTGGTAAATCCACAGAAACAGAGATTAGTGGCTGCCTGGGGCTAGGATAAAATTGGGAACTAACCATCAAGGACGTGAAGGTTCGTATCAGGATAATAAATCTGTTCGAAAACTGGATTACACTGATGGTTGTACAACTTGGTAAACTTACAAAAAAAAATCTTTTAACTGTGCAATTAAAATGAATGAATTTTGTGATATATAAATTACTCCTCAATACAATTTTTAAAAAAAATTAAAAAGAACTGTTTTCCAGACCCCAGTGAATGCACTTATAAACCATTCCCAAGCATTGCCTGTATGGGGATATAGATTCCTTCCTATTTTTAACTAGCTAACTAAATTGATTTTTTTTTCCAGTCAGAAATCTACAGTTTTTCCTATTTACAGTGGCATCATGCTTAGCTCATCAACTTTTTTCAGCTCTTTCGTTTCAATGACACTTGGCACCTGTATTGCTGTAACATAAACACAAAGTAATGAGTTGTAGTTGCAATTTATAAGGCCCACAGGAAGAGCAAGAGAGTCCCAGAAACTGAGATTTTAAGCAACGACATGTAAAAATATCTCACTCTTATAAATGGCACTTTTCTAATCTTACACTTACCAAATTGGTAAAGAGCTCTATTTTTCTTACTGCCTTTTTACCTTAAATAACAAAGATAAATTTTAGAGCGATCGCAAATATGCACCGTGAGCCTACTCTGTGTCAGACAATATATTACGGAAAGCATAATGGTGAACCACAGGGAAAGTAGGGTGGCGTGTTGGTTGAGTATAAATTTCAAAGTAAAACTCGAGGTCAAGTCTGGGCTATTCCCTTTATTAACTATGAGAACTGAGGTAATTTACTTAACCTCTTTAAGCCTATTTCCTCATCTATAAAATGGGGATGATGTATGACCTACCTCATAGGAATATTTACAGAGTAAGACAAGAGAATATATATGAAAGTCTTAGCACAGTGTGTAAATAGGTACTCAATAAAATTTACCTTTTATTTCCTGAGAGCGTTTGTGAAAAATGGTATTATTTTTTTTCTTTCAATGTTCAGAGAAATTGCCAGTGAACAAATCTGGGTCTGGAGTGTTCTTTGTGTGATAGTAAATTCAATTGCTTTAATAGATATAAGACTATTAAAATTTTCTATTTTACTAGAAATAGTGTAATAGTTGTATCAACTGGTGACTGTGTTTTTTAAAATACTTGTTTCCCTCAACTAACTTGTTGAGTTTAATGATATTAGTTGTTTATAATATTTACTTATTATTTTTATATGTGACATTTTATATATGATACATATATAATATATTATAATAATGTACTATATATTATATACCATTTATTACATATTTGTGTGTATATATGTGTGTGTATATGTGTGTGTATATATATGTGTATATATATGTATATATATATATATACTTTTTTTTTTTCTTTTCTTCTTGATGAGTCTAGCTAGAAGTTTCTCAATTTTGTTGCTTTTCTTCTTAGAACGAAATTTTGGCTTTGTTTTCTCTATCTGTGATTTGCTCTTTCATTGCTTTCTGCTCTTATCTGTTATTTCTTTTCTTACACATATTTTGGGTTTACTTTGATCTCCTTTTTCTACCTTCTTAAGATACAATCTTAGACCATTGACATTATACCTCTTTTCTATAGTAGAAGCTTTTTTTTTTTTTTTTTTTTTATTTATTTTTGGGACAGAGAGAGACAGAGCATGAACGGGGGAGGGGCAGAGAGAGAGGGAGACACAGAATCGGAAACAGGCTCCAGGCTCCGAGCCATCAGCCCAGAGCCTGACGCGGGGCTCGAACTCACGGACCGCGAGAACGTGACCTGGCTGAAGTCGGACGCTTAACCGACTGCGCCACCCAGGCGCCCCTATAGTAGAAGCTTTTAATGTTATAAATTGCTTTCTAGACACTGCTTTAGGAACAAATTCTAATATATTGCATTTTCATGATCATTTAGTTACGTTTTCTGATGCTCTATGTGATTTCTTCTTTGACTCATGAATTATTTAGAAATTAGTTGTTTAATTAACAAACGTCCAAGTTTTCTAGCTATCTTATTTTTGGTTCATAATTTAATTCCATTGTAAAGAACATGCTGTGTATGATTTCAATCTTTTTAAACTATTGAGGTTTGATTTACAGCCCAATATATAGTCTATCTTGGGGAACACATCATATGCACTTGTAAAGAATATTATCTGGATATAATAGCTTATAAATATTAATTAGATCTGTGTTGTTCAGAGAGTCTATATCTTCAGTAATTTGGGACGAGTCAAATAGGTTTACCAATAAGAGAGAAGGATGTTACGGTCATCATGTGATATTGTGGATTTTTCTGTATCTCCTTTAAATTCTGTCAATATTGTATTCATGCATTTTAAAGCTCTACTGTTAGGTGCATAACCCTTTGTAATTTATAATTGTTAAACATTGTGGTATGTATGAATTGATTCTCTTATCATTATGAGATGTGTTGTTTTATCTCTGGTTATCCTCCTTGCTTTGGAATCTACTTTACCTGATATTAATGTAGCTGCTCCAGCTGTCTTACACCTAGGCTCTTTGTATGTTATATCTTTACCCATCCATTTTCTTTCAACCCATCTGTATCTTTACATTTAAAGTGCATATCTTGTAAATAGCATATAATTATACCTTGCATTTTTTAACCCAGGCTGATACTCTCTGCCTTTAAACTGGAGTGTTTATAGTCCACTTACACTTAATGTATATATGATGCTGGATTTAAATCTATAGTATCACTGTATCTCTTTCTGTTTGTGCCTCTGTTACATGTTTTCCACTTACTTTTTTCGAGACTCTTTATTATTTTTGGCTTAGATTCAATTTTAATGTGTCTACTGGGCTCTTTAAGCTATACCTCTTTTTGTTTTCTAGTAGTTGCTAAGGATTACAATATATATCTTTAAATTTTCACCATATGCTTAGAGTTAGTATTGGACCATATCATATAAAATGTAATAATCTTGCAACTATATGGATGTATTTATACATCCTGTTGGTCCTGTATTTATAACCTGTTGGTCCTTTTGGCTTTGATTGTCATATATATTATATCTACATATGTTATTAACCCTACAATGTACTACAATGTACTTTTTGCTTAGATAGTAGCATGAACCTTTTAAAACTTATAAATCAAAACTTCTTAAAATTTTATATTTACTCAAACATTTAACATCCCTGTGCCTTTCAATTCTTCCTGAAAGTCCATCTTTCCATAATATGTAATTTTCTCTCAGCCTGAGAAACTTCATTTCGTACTTGTTGTCATGCAGATCTGCAGGTGATAAATTCTCTTCGTTTTTGTTTATCTGAAGATAATCTTTATTGTATTTTCATTTTACAAGTACATTTTTACTGAATGTAAAATTCTAGCTTGATAGGTTTTGCCTTCTGCACTTTGAAGATGTTAGTCGTTTTTTCTACCTCCTGGCCTCCATTGTTTCCAATGACAATTTTTTTTAATTTTGTTGAATATTTATTTATTTTTGAGAGAGAGAGAGAGCACGGGTGGGGCAGAGAGAGAGGGAGACAGAAGATCTGAAGCAGGCTCCACACTGGCAGCAGTGACCCTGATGTGGGGCTTGAGCTCACGAACTGTGAGATCATGACCTGAGCTGAAGTCAGAGGCTTAACCAACTAAGCTACCCAGGCATCCCTCCAATGATAGTTTTATAGACATCTTATCGTTCATTGTTCTCTGAATACTATGACTTTTTCTCTGGTTGCTTTCAAGATTTTCTTTGAACTTTTGGTTTTTAATAGTTTGTCTTTCATGTGTATAGATGTGTGTTTCTTTTTCTTTATCATCAGAGTTTTGAGCACTTCTTGAATCTGTAATTTATGTTTTTACCAACCTTGAAAATTTTTCAGTCTTTGTTATTCAAATACTTTGCTGCACTCTCTCCTCTCCTTCTGAGACTCCAATTACATGTATGTTAGAATTTTGCCATGGTCTCTGACATTTCTGAGGTTTTTTTTTTTCTTTAAAAAATATTTTGTTCTTCAAATTGGATAATTTCTACTGATGTATTTTTAACTATCCTAACTCTTTATTCTGTTTTCCTTTTGTCATTGACAGTAAATGCTTAGGCTTATTAAGTGAATTTTTTATTGTAAAGTTTTATCTCACTGTATTTTTTAATCCGAGAATTTTCATTTTATTCTTTTTTTATACTTATAGTTCCTCTAATGAAATTTCCTATTTACTTATTCATTACTATCATATATTTTTTTTACATTCTTGAATTATGTATCTGCTAAATAAAATATCTGGATCAGTCTCTTTTGATTGCCTTATCTCTTGAATATAAGTTGCTACAGTTTCCGTTTTGTTCTATGTCTAACATATTTGTTTTTTATTTTTATTTTCTTCCAGGATTACTGAGTTATCACTGACATATATTATTGTGTACATTTGGGGGCACTTGGGTGGCTCAGTTAGTTGAGCATCCAACTTCACCTCGGATCATGATATCATCGTTCGTGAGTTTGAGCCCCACATCAGGCTCTCTGCTGACAGCCTAGAGCCTGGAGCCTGCTTCAGATTCTGTGTCTCCCTTTCTCTCTCTCTGTCCCTCCCCCACTTGTGCTCTGTCTCTCAAAAATAAATAAACATTAAAAAAAATAATATTGTGTAAATTTAAGAGGACAACATATTGAACTGATATATTTACATCATGTAAAATAATCCCCACCATAGTATTAGCTAACACCTCCATCATGTCACATAATTGCCATTTCCTTTTTGTGTTGAGCACATGTAAGATTTACTTTTCAGTATATAATACAGTATTATTAACTAGAATCATCATGCTGTACATTAGATCCCCAGTTCATCTTAGAACTGGAAATTTATACCCGTTTACCAACATCTTCCCATTTCTCCTACCCACTATCTCCTTGTTATAGCTACCACTCTACTGTTTCTGAGTTCAGTTTTTGTGGATGCCACATTTAAGTCATATCATACAATATTTGTTCTTGCTCTGACTTGTTTTACCCAGCATAAGGCCCTCAAGGCTTATCTATGTTGTTGCAAATAGCAGAATTTCCTTCTTTCTCACAGCTGAACATTGCATGTTACACTTATACATTTACTTTATTCATTCATCTGTTGATGAACATGTAGGTTGTTTATATATCATAGCCATTGTGAATGATGCTCCAACGGACATGGGGGTACAGATTCTCTTCTAGATTCTCTTTTCATTTCCTTTGGATATATACCCAGAAGTACAATCGCTGGATGTTATGATAGTTTTATTTTTGAATTTTTTGAGAAACCACCATACTGTTTTCACAGTGTATTTTTTCAAACGCTTTTTCATCTATTGAGATAAAAATCATATGATTTTTCTATTTTGTCCTATTAATGTGGTATATTACATTTATTGATTTGCATAGGTTGAACAATCTTTGCATCTCAAAGTTAAGTTCCTCTTGATCATCGTATATGATCTTTTTAATGTACTGTTAAATTTGGTTTGCTAATACTTTGTTGAGAATTTTTACAACTATATTCATCAGGGATATTGCTCTATAGTTTTATTCTCTTGTATCTTTCTCTGGCTTTGGTATGTGGGTAATATTGGCTCTATAAAATGAGCTTGGAAATGTTCTCTTCTATTCAATTTTTTGGAAGTTGAGAAGACTTGGCATTAATTCTTTAAATGTTTGGTAAAATTCACCAGTGAAACCATCTGGTCCTGGGCTTTTCTGTGTTGGGAGGTGTTTGATTACAGATTCAATCTTCTTACTAATTATCGGTGTGTTTACATTTTCTATTTTTCCATGATTCGGTGTTGGTAGGTCGTATGTTTCTAGGAATTTATCCATTCCTTCTAGATCGTCTAATTTGGTGACATATAATTATTCATAGTGGTCTCTTACAATCCTTTGTGTTTCTGTAGTATCACTTGTAATGTCTCTGCTTTCATTTTTCATTTTAATGAGCTGACAGCTCAGAGCCTGGTGCCTGCTTCAGATTCTGTGTCCCCCTCTCTCTGTGCCCCTCCTCTACTCATCCTCTCTATCTCTCTCTCTCTCAAAAATAAATAAACATAAAAGTTTTTTAACCTTCTCTATTTTTTAGTCTAGCAAAAATTTTGCCAATGTTGTTTATCTTGTCAAAAAATATCTCTTATTTTTGTTAATCATTTCTACTGTTTTTCTGGTCTGTGTTTCATTTATTTCTGCTCTGATCTTTGTTATTTCCTTCCTTCTACTAACTTTGGGCTTAGTTTATTTTTCTTCTAGTTCCTTGTGGTGTAAAGTTAGGTTTTTTATTTGCCACTTTTTCTTTTTTTTAACGTAGCATCTATCACTATAAACTTCCCTCTTAGAACTGCTTTTGCAGCATCCTATAGGTTTTGATATGTTGTCTTCCCCTTTTCATTTGTTTCAAGATATTTTTTATGTCCCTTTTGATTTCTTCTTTGGCCATTGATTTTTTAGGAGTGTGTTGTTTAATATACACATATTTGAGAAATTTCCACCTTTCCTCCTGTTATGATTTCTAGTTTTATACCATGTGGTCAAAAAAGGTACTTGGTATGACCTTAAATTTGCTGAGTTGTTTTTCAGCCTCTCTTATGGTCTGTCCTGGAGAATGTCCCATGTACACTTGAAAAGAATGCATATTCTGCTGTTGTTGGATGGAATATTCTATATATTCCTATAGGTTTATTTGGACTAAAATATGGTTCAAGTCCAACATTTCCTTTTTCATTTTCTGTCTAGATAACCTATCCATTGTTGAAAGTGGGGGTACTAAAGGTTTTTACTATTATTGTACTGTTATCTGTTCTCCCTTCACTTAATATATTTAAGTTCTCCGATGTTGGGTGCATTTATACTTATAGTTGTTGTACCTTCCTTTTTTTAATGTTTATTTAACCTTTGTGGGGGGGGATAAAACAGATGGGGAGAGGCAGAGAGAGGGAGAAAGAGAATCCCAAGCAGTCTCCACGCTGTCAGCACAGAGCCCGATGCAGGGCTTGAACCCATGAACTGTGAGATCATGACCAGAGCCAAAATCAAGAGTCAGACGCTGAACTGACTGAACTACCTAGGCACCCCCTTTCTTTTTCAAAAATGTCTATTTACCCATTTTGAGAGAGAGAGAGAGAGCACAAACTAGGAGGGCAGAGAGAGGTAGAGAGAGAATCCCAAGCAGGCTCTGGGCTGTCAGTACAGAGCAACTATTGTATCATCTTGATGAATTGACCCCTTTATTACTGTATAATGATTTCTTTGTCTTTTTAAAGCATTTTTAACATAAAGTCTACTTTGTGTGATATGAACATAAATATAGCTACCTCTGCTCTTTTTTTTTAATATTTTTTTTAAGTTTTGTTCAGTATCAAGAGACAGAGAGACAGAGCTTGAGCTGGGGAGGGGCAAAGAGAGCAGGAGACACAGAATCTGAAGCAGGCTCCAGGCTCTGAGCTGTCATCACAGAGCCCGACGCAGGGCTCAAACTCACGAATGCCAAGATCATGACCTGAGCCAAAGTAGGCTGCCCAATTGACTGAGCCACCCAGGCGCCCCTACCCCTGCTCTTTTTTGGTTCCCACTGGCTTGAAGTATATTTTTTGAGCCTTCACTTTCAGCCTATATGTGTCCTTAATGCTGCAGTGAGCCTCTGGTAGGCAGCATTTAGTTGGGTCTTGTTTTTGTTTTTGTTGTATCCATCCAGTCACTCTGTCTTTCGATTGAAGAATTCGATCCATTTCCATTTAGAGTAATTATTGAAAGGTAAGAACTTAATTAACACCATCTTATTAATTGTTTTCTGGCTGGTTTGTAGTTCCCCCGTTCCTTTCTTTCTCTTCCTGCCTTTCTTTGTGAATTGATGACTTTTCCATAGTGCTATGCTTTGATCTTCCTCCCTTGATCTTTAGAGTGTGTACTATAGATTTTTGCTTTGTGGTTTCTATGAGGTTTGTACAAAATATCTTGCCAACATGATAGTTTATTTTACACCAATAACAACATAATTATGATCACATACAAACACTCTACTCTCTTTCTTTTCTCTCTTTTATGGTGCTGATGCCACAGTTTACACGTTTTTATATAGTACACACATTAACAAATTATTATAACTGTAGCTATTTTTAATGCTTTTGTCCTTTAACATTTATACTAGATATAACTGGTTAACACATATAATGTAATACCATATTACATTATTACACATGTTACATTATATGAGTATTCTGAATCTGACTATATCCTTACCTTTACCCGCATATTGTATATGTTCATATCTTTTCATGTTACTAAGTAGTGTCCTTTCATTTCAGCTTGAAGAATTTATTTCAGCATTTCTTGTAAGGCAGGTCTACTGGTGATTAACTCTCCCAGCTTTTGTTTGTTAGGGGAAAAACTTTATGTCTCTTTCATTGATGAAGGGCAACTTACTGGGTAGAGTATTCTGGTCTGGCAGTTTCTTTATTTTAGCACTTGGAATATACCATCCCATTCTCTGCTGGCCTGTCAGGTCTCTGCTGAGAAATTTGCCAATAGTCCAAGAAGGGATCCCTTGCAGGAGTTGTTTGTTTGTTGGTTTTGTTTTGTTTTGTTTGGTTTCCTCTTGCTGCTTTTAAAAATCTTTTTCTTTCATTTTACACTATTTTATTATGATGTGTCTTCTTAGAGAAGACAGTTTGAGATTAAACTTTTGGGGAGAATGATTAGCTTTATAAATTTGGATGTTCAAATCTCTCCCCAGGTCTGGTAGGTTCTCAACCATTATTTCTTGAAATAAGCTTTCTACTCTTTTCTCCTTTCTTTCCTTCTAGGATGCCAGTGATATGTCCATTGTTTCTTTTAATAGTGTCCTTAAGTTCCATAGACTTTCTTCATTCTTCTTCATTCTTTTTTTTTTTTTTCCTTTTTGCCCCCCTGGATAATTTCAATTGATCTGTCTGCTAGCTCACATATTCCTTCTTCTGCCTAGTCAAGTCTGTTGTTGAAGCTGTCCACTAAATTCTCCAATGCAGGTATTATATTTTTCAGCTCCCAAATTTGTGTTTGATTCTTTTTTCTTTGTTGAACTTCTCATTCTGTTCTTGAATTGTTTTCCTGACGTTGGTAAATTATTTATCTGTGTTCTCTTACAGCTTTCTGTGCATCTTTAAAAAAATTACTTTGAATTCTTTGTCAGTCGATTCCTGGACATCCATTTCTTTGGGACCAGTTACTTGACGTCACTGTATTCCTTTGGCAGAGTTAAGTTTCCCTGATTTTTCATGACCCCTATAGCCTTGTGTGGTTGTATGTATATTTGAAGAAGCGGTCACCTCTTCCAGACTTTATGGACTGACTTCACTAAGGTAAGACCCTATAACCCATGGGTTATAGCCTTCTGGAGCAGGTTGTGATCCCAGGTCCAGTGGTACAAGGCACCAAATGCAGGGATGTGTGCCAGCACTGGATGTGAGGGCCCATGGATGTGATTTCTCTTTGGCTCAGGTCGCTGTGATCCACAGCACCAACTGTGTGGTAGTTAGCAAGCACTACAGGGTTCTGCAGTGTCTGCAAGGGGTGTTGGAATCATCAGTGGCAACTCTAGGTCCTGCGGCAGGTACAAGGGCAGGCGATAGTGGTGGCCAGAGTTACTGGCGTGCATACACTCGCTCGGCTGCAGGGCCCAGCTGCGGGTGGCTGTGTGGTTCCAAGTTTTGCAATGGCAAGGGGCAGGCTGGGCAGCGAGAGTTGGGGCCAACTACAGGCTCACTGGTAGCTGTGGGGGCCTCTGCTGTCATTGTGTACCATCGTGGCTTCTAGGTCTCACCATAGGCACATGGTAGTGGAGGTCTGTAACAGAAGTCAAGCCTGGAGTGTGCTGATGCACGGTTTTGTGTTCAGTGCTAACTACAGATGAACAAAGTGGTGCAGGCCACTGGCAGAAGACAGGGCCTAAATCAGAGCCTACAAGCATCTGTGGGGGTTGTTGATGTGCTCTCCCATGGCTGTATAACCACCACCACCCTGCAAACACCCCATGTGCATCCTACAGTAGAGGCCAGTAGCAGACATCCAGGCCAGCAGCATGCAACAGGGTTTAAGAGGCCAGCCCCAAGCGCACACCTGGCAGTGGGGGTCAACTGTGATGATCGAGGGTGGCATCTCACATCGGCACAGCTGCAGAGATCTGGGCTCACTGCTAAAGCAGTTCTTGGACTGAGGCAGAGGGGAGCAGAGACTCAGATGTATGACGTTAGCAAATACGAATACCTATGGCATAAAATCAGGTGAAATCTGCGGAGTCAACAGCAGCTGGGAAGACCGCTGACTTCTTTGGTGGTGAAATCTGCTTGGTTTGTCTGCTGAACAGGTCATTGCCAACTGCGACTGTTCCCACAGTGCGGTTGTTACTGGTAGCCCTTCTCTTCTTCCTGGTTCCTGGTCATCTCTATACATCGCAGCTTTGCTGGTCTGGGTTAGGTAAAACCCAAGCAGGACCACTAGGGTCTGTGCTCAGGAAAAACAAACAAACAAATGTAAAATCAGTCATTTGAGGATAAGTTGATAGCACTGCAGAAATTAAATTGACAAACCTATCACCCGATTAGGGATAAAGGAGTACAGTAGAAATCAAAGATACACACACAGTTTCTCTCATCTGGAAAGCCGTCCTCTCCTTCTGCACACACCGGAAGTCAATTCATCCTTCCAGGCACAGCCCAAGCTGCCCTGCCCAGTCCACCATCGCTCATTTCCATAAAACATCAAGTAGGCACAGCCTTAGGTTGTGTGGGATTGTGTGGAGTATATCCCTCGCACTACCCAAGGTGATTTCAAGCTCTCTGAAATTAAAAGCATGCTTTATGCATCACTGTACAGTCATATGGTCTATCACAGAGTAGGTGTTCCATAAATACCTTTTGATTAATTGATTCTCTGGCTAATCTCGTCTCACACTGTCTCTGATAGTAGAGAAATAGCTCCTAAGCATCTTTAATCCTTACCACGCCTTCTTAATACTTGCCAAATCTCCTCTCAGAAGGAATTGCTACTCTTGCTATCAAGTTGGCTCATCACTTTATAGTATCGGGCCCATTTTAAAGGGACAGAGGAAATACCGTACTGAGAAGAGGGAACTATTCTTTTTGAGTAGCTAAATACCTGAGGAAATATAGTGGGTTGGTAAATATGTCCCAGTAGAGTGGCTCTAGCAGTGCTGTGACTGTCTTTGATCAGAAAGAGGAGGAACGAAAGAAGGAAAAACATTGTCTGTAACCATAGGGCACTCCCTTTGGCCTCTACCTGTTGATGGGAGCACAAAGAAAATCCAACTCTTAAAAATGTTGATGCACTACATTGTAAGCATAATAAATGTTAATATGCATCTGCTCACACCCAAAGGCTTCTTAGTATAAATAACAAAATGCAAAATTAGTATAAATAGAGGCTCTGTACTTCTAGAAACTTCCCAGAAGGCAGAAAATTGAAACAGCACAAAACCCCAAAGCAATAGTAACAGAGAGAAGAGCCAAGGTGCCTTGGGTCACTAAGCCCTGAAGAGCCCTTAGCAAGGCCAATGAAGAGAGCAGCTGGCATCTCCTATGAGAGAAGCGCATGGCTAGCTGACAATTTGATGGATCCTGTTTTAAAACTGCACACACACACACACACACACACACACACTTCACCCCTCCTTCAATGAATGGAAAGAGGCAAGTCTGGAGATATAGAGAAGACTCCAAACTTACTCAGGTTATCTTTGTGATGGCAAGATTGGCCTGATTGAAAGCAAAGCCTTGTTTAGAAACTTTTATGACAGAGGATGAGATTTAGGAGCCCAAGCAGAGACAAAGGTCAGACCAGAGCAGACATAGAAGAGGGTCAGGTTAGTCACTGCCTACCACCCTTCCAAAACCACCGCCGTCCTGCTCCACACACCTCTCCTGGATTTACAGCTGGTGATGCAGGAGAATGTTCCCTTCAGTTTTTTCTGGAATTAGACTAGTGAGCCCTTTATCCATTCTTTATTAAATAGCCCCTGTAGGTATAACAGGTGCATCCAGATCCCTCATACCTTAACTAATCCTGCAGCTTCCACGACCTTGGGATGGGGTCAGTTCAACACAGGGACATCATTTGCTTCTTAGTCTCTGTTCCTGGATGATGAGCTCCATGATGACAGAGATGTCATCTAAGTTATTCTTGCAACCATCATGTTCGGCAAGATCGAGCTTGGCACATGGCACACAATATGTGCCTCACTAGGTCTGTGTCTTGGTTGGTTTCCTCATCTTTAAATAGGGACAATTAAAATAGCTAACTCACAGGATCTCTTTGTTATAACGCATTAAATGAGTTTAAACATTTAAAACAGTAAATCAATGGTAAGCCACAGTAAATAGCCACTAAGTGTTATTCATTATTATACTAGCTGTTATTGTTAACATTAAATTGGACCACTGAAAATGACCTTTTATTTTTTTAAAAATTGTGACTTTTGAGAACACCTAAAAAGACCTTCTATTTTAAGATGTTTTCCTCACTGAAATAAAAATTTTACATATAAAGGTGCAGATACAAAGATTCCATACATAAAGATTATATATATATAATAAAAAATGTTCCCCTTTACATACTGATCTTTTTGAACATAAAACCTCTGGATAGAGAAACACCTTAACTCTCAAAGTTTGAGTTTTTAATATGATTTTTCCCCAGGCAGAACGGCAGCACTGAGAACCTTGGAAGAGGTTGGGGGCTAGCCCAAAGATAGAAACCAAAAGAAGAAAGACAAACTTCTCTGGGGTACAATTTTTCACTTATAAAAGCAAGTGCCTGGCCTACAGGATTTTTAATGAGCTTTCATTTCTAATAAGCCATAAGTGCATTTAATAAGCTAACTTGGTTGAATTTAAAATTCATCTACACTCAGACTTGCCAGTTGTTGGGGTAGATCCAGCTCTCTTGGTTTTACTTTGGAAGCTGGCTTTCTGATTATCTGGGCTTCCATTTTTCTATCTGTCAAATGGGTTTAGAAGAAAAACTGAGAGCCTCCTTTGCAGTAATGGCTCACAATGAAGGACAGAACTGTTTGTTCCCACTTGAGAGTCCAAAAAGAGTCCCACACCAAGAATTCATGACTACTACGATAGTCAGTCACCTACAATCTTCTGCCCAACTGTTCTTTCTTAGATCCCTGTACCTTGGCGTTATATGTAGGCAAACACTTCGATACAAAATGACTTTGTTCCTGCACTGATTGTATGTGTGTGCACATAAATGCATACATGAACACAGGTAGGACAATGCTATCCAAAAATATTCTCCCAAACATCAGATTTATGAAGATACAACGTATTATGCCCATTTTACAGGTGCAGACAATTCTCTACAGAGTCCTACCTAAAAGTCGCCCCAAGGACCAATCCTGAAGATACTAGAACACCCCTGTGAATGGGTCCTTATGCTCTTGTGAGCAGGCTCCTTACAAGAAACACTCAGTAACATCTTGAGAATGAAGTACATATTTTCAAGGAGTAGAAATTCTAAGATCAACATAAAACTAATCAGATCCTATATCGCCATCAATCCCAACTCCAGAGAAAACTCATCCTGAACTATAAAATATTGCATACTCCCCAAAGAGCAGTTCAACAATAAAGGCCAGAAATCCTCCAAATAGTAAAGATTGCAACAACAACAACAACAACAACACCTTGGTGTTAACATCTAAAGGTGCAAATGCGACCTCATATATATAACATTGCACCTGGCTTCACTGGTGGTATCCAAACTTCTGCTTGCCTCATTCCGGCTGGTGTGGACCAACAGCACTGCTCCAGGCTGCGACCCCCTTCTTTGTTCTAACTTCTGGGAAGATAAAGATGCCCAGTGGGTATTTTCAATTTTGCAGCCTCCTTACCTCCAGACTTAAAGAAAGGAGGTGGAGGCAGGGAGAAGGCCAAAGTGTCAACTTCTTTCTCTCTGTTCCTTTACCTTTTCAAATGGAAAGAAAGGGGAAAGGTGAGATGTTTAGGCTAATCTCCAAGCCAGGAAAATAAAGATCTGAGGCCCTGCTCAGCAGAGTAAAGAAAAAGATCTCTTACATCCAGAGGTGAATAATGAGGCATTTCTGCTTGCCAATAAACTCTAAGGGAAATATTTATTTACTTAGAAGCTGCCCAGGCTTCTGGGGTTCTTACGTGGAAGAAACTAGCTCATTGGCCTCCCATTGACTGTTCTGGGGAATGTAGAGAATTCAAACACGGAAGTGCTGCAAGTAGGAAACAATCCCTCTCTGTCTGTGCCTTCTAGAAATGGCAGTAAGAAATGGCTCCTGGGTCATGAGTGCTAGTGGCATGGAGCTCTGGGCCCCTATCATGGAGTCTGTGAGCTGCCCCTCAACAAAGAGAAAAGCCAGTGATCATAAAAGACAGGCAAATCTTGCTGACGTCCTTGGATGAATGGCAAAACCATGTCCATGAGAGCAAAGGTGAGCTCACACTAAAGGGGATTCCAGTCGGGCCATGGGGCTACTGAGCTTCCAGAAAGATACACAGGGCTGAGCTAGAAAGACACACATTAATCTGGAAGGGGGATGGCCTCAGTAGTCAAAACTAAGCCACTGCCCTGGAGAATAAGGGAGGGAAGGGACTCCATTCAAGCAATAGTTGGCAGTAAGGCTGCTGTGGTAAAAAGGGGAGCCACAGGCGGGGGCTCCTGGGTGAGACCTCGGACCAGCCTCTTGGATAATTTTTGGCAACCAAACCCCAAGTAGAATGAGTTCAGTGACTAGCTCTCCACCTGAAACCCTCCTCTGGATCAAACTGACAAAGAATGGAAGGTATTGGAGTTGTAGAATGACTTTCCTGGGGAAGAATACTATAGGGAAGTCTCTTGAAGCCCATAACAGTAGATTATTTTTAGCAATGTGGCAACAAACCACACCTTATTAAATTTAGAGGAATTAGGTAGATTTCTGATGATGGAAAATAAGAGACAATAGGGAAACATGAGTGTTTTTTAACAAATAAATTTAGTCCAAGGGTTGTAAATTAATGCCTAAGGCCTAAAACTGGAATTGGCTCTAGAAATACTATATATATATATATCTCCACACACACAGACACTTAAGTATATATTTATACTTAAATAATACACCTTATATAATATATATGGCATGCATTTTCCAATCTTCCCATTCAAGATGGCCCCACCAATCCCTATTGTAATCTATATTACTTACCTGCTGGGCATTGTAAGTTTTTGAGCCTGTTACTGGTTGTGATCTTATTCCAATTCCTTTTATTTGATTGTTAAGGACACTGAGACCCAGTGAGTTAGGGGCAGAGATGCTTTTTCTTTAGGCTGTCTTTCGTTACGACATGCTCCTTCCTCTATGATAAGTAAATATAGGAATTATTTCTTCTGGTCCTCCAAGGTTTTTAGTTCTGTACAAAGAATTGGGTCATTTTCTGCCATGGAAATTCGGACAGCACCATTCCCATTTTTTGCATTGGCTTTGGGATGACATTGTTCTGTAGATGAATCCCCTGGTGAACGTTCCAGACCTGAATGAACTTTTCCATCTGGGTCCTTCTGACCTTTCCTGCATTCATCCAGTTCCTCCAGGTTGTAAGAAAGGTAATAGCACCTTTTCTCTCTTCTGCTCTCACAATTCATCACCTGATTCTCAATACAAGTCCATTACCTTTGAAAGGATCATGAAGAATTGTTTTCCTATTGTGAAATCTAAGTTGAAGCAAGTACTCTTATTTAAGCTTTGGCCTGAGATTTAACTGGCTTAGTCTCTAATAACACTTGCTAAATACCCCTCCTGGCAACTAAGTTACTGGCGATTTGTCAAGAGTCCACTTTTTTTGTTAGACTGTTGTTGCCTTGGCACCCTTTACCACTCAAAATTAAAGGGTACTTGGACCAAGTGTTTTAGGAATGTGGCTTCCTTAAAGCCCTTCAGACATGTGTCCCTCAAACCTAAGGGCTACACTCTTAATCAAGGCAGCTTTCAGAGAAAGGCAGGAAATTTGCCTGAATTTCTGATCTTACAGATCTCTTTTATGATTGCCTCCATTATCTGATCAAAAAACAAATGCTGTCAAATGACATCCTTGTTGTACAAATGAATGTATAATAATAGACTGAGGGGATGAATGAGCACATAAACGAATGCATGGATGAATCAACAGAAGAAAACAACAAACAAAGTGGAATAGACTATAACCAGTTGAGTTGTTCAGATTTTCAATTCCATACTTTCACAGTTTAGAGAAGAAAGGTGCTAAGCATTCCTTGGGATAGTCCAAGAATTTTATCGCAGCAAGAAAACTTAGAATTAAATTCGTTATCTTCTTTGTACCACAATATCACTTGCTATTTTCTTGCGTTCTAAATCAAAGTCACCCAGACAAGGGAAAAGACGGGGAAAGCACCCAGGTATTGGACTCCCGGATCCCGTGCACTGTCCACCACCCCAAGCCTCTCCTTAGCTGGACAGGTGTCAGGGAATTTTTGAATGTAGCAGTGGAGGCGTTCCAGAAACTACCTTACTGCTCTTTTTTTGTTTTTTGAAGTACTCATTTCTTTTTGTTTCCCAATGTGGATGCCAATCTATGAGGGATAATGCACCTTTTAAACACAAATTTTGCCTGACACTATATTCTCAGAGAACAGTCAATAAATAACATTTCTCTAAAACACATATAAATGGCAAAGAATGATTATCTATCAAACGGGCTTGACATCAAGAAGAAAGGTTTGCATTATGCCTAATGGTCAATAACCTGAAGTCATTCAAAACTCTGAAACTTTGACCTAAGAACTGTGTTCCTCGAGGAAAAAAATATTGTTTCAATCAGAGGACCGATGGCAAGTTGCAGAAGAAACTGATGTGACTTGAGCCACAAGTGTTTCTGACACTGAGGGATAGAACGAGGCAGGGAAAGGTGATGGGCCATTTGACAGATCAGAAAGGAAAGGTAAAATTGTTGAGGTCGTAGGGTCCACTGATCGTTATGGGCGGATCCAATTCGCTGCCCACCGACTCCAAAAAGGCCACTGTGCATTCAGAGGCCTTCGATCCGGCCTGGGTGGACTCCACAGCACCTTCATAAGGACTGACAGCTTGACAGACAGATGGGACAGCACAGACACCCAGCCCTGCTGCCTCACTGGTCATCCGTCAGCACTTTTAGAAAGGACGCAGAATGTCTCTTGGAGGAAACAAAGGAAGAAAAGAGGGAGGGACACATCTCCTTAAAAATAAAAACGCTCATAGAATTTGCTCTGGTTTGAGCCCTGCCCATCCTTTCTCTTAATGTGAGTTAGATTTGGGCTGTCCTGCTAGGATGACCTTGACCAAGGGCTGTTTTGCAGTCAGCAGACAAGCATGGGCTGCTTCAACATCCATCCAGTCATCCTGTGGGTGGCTGGAGTCTTGACTGCTTCCTGCCTTCTCCTAGCTGACCCAGGCAGGCCCCAGAAGCATGAACTTCACCATGAACTTATGGCCCGCATTACTGAGCTATGTTCCTCCCCCCTATGGCCGGTAATTCACCCCTCTGAGCCAGGAACTCTCGAGATCCCAAGAAGCAGTCTGTATCTGACTTGTTCAGTTACACCAGTGGCTAGAAGATGGCAAACACAGGCCAGGTACTCAGAAATATCATGAATGAATGAATGAATGAATGAATGAATGAAAATGTGACATCCAACTGTAAACCAGACCAGAAATCTTGAATTGAACAGCTCACTATCTCACAAGTGCTAGAAGGAATATCACCTTTCTGAACCCTCACTTCTTCTATCCTTTGTATTGTAGTTGCTACCTGATTTATTATAGGTAGTTATTTTTAACTTGGTAATGAGCTCTTTAGAGCAGAATCTGTGCTTGCTTCATCTTATATCATGCATTTGACACATGTTTATTGAATACGAACTGTTCTAATAGTTCTACAGAATAAAGAGATAAATTAAGTCGGTATTGTTTTCTCCAGCACGGATGTCGGTTGGAGGTGGGAGGGAGAGAGGATGTATGCCTGAGTTGAACGGTGTGGTGAGTGGGTAGAAGTGGATAATAGCTCATGGCTATTGGGTGCTTAGGTCTAACAGGTACCTTACTAGATGCTTTATAAGCATTATCTCAATCCTTACAACACCCTCATGACATAGGCATAATGATTGTGCCCATTTTACAGATAAGGAAACGAAGAGGCTCAGAATGGTTAAGTGATGAGCAAAGCAAAAGAGCCAGAAGACCTTTCTGATTCTAGAACCCATTTCTCTCACTCTCTCTCTCTCTCTCTCACACACACATACACAAACACACACGCCACCACATACACATACCACACACACCACACACACCACAAACACACACACACGCACACACACACACACACACACACCACATTTGGGGCTGCGCTCGTATTTTAGTGGCCATAACTTCCCTATTACTTGAAAACCAGTCTCATGTGTGGAACTGTTGAATTAAATGAACTGGACTTGATAAAATACAACCAAAAGAGTAAATTTATTCTTCCTTCCGTAGGCCCTACAAAATCACTCTGGATTAGTCTTCTCTATCCCTCAGATAAAATTTCAGGAAAGTCTTAAAGCTGGCCAAGCTCCTTTTAATCACAAAAGGAGTCTCAATTCAGTAATTGAGTCCCCAAACGTCCAGTACAGGGTACTCATCAAAATGCCCAACTTCTTTCAACTTTCAGATTCTCCTTAAGCCTGAGTCTGAGTTCTTTTCAGTTGGCAGCCGGAAATGAGGCAGTGAGCGTGTGTTTCTCTACTCCCCGCCCTGCTCTCCTCGTCCTATACCAGTCCCTGCCCCTGCAGGATGAGAGGGAATTAGCAGGAAACAACAGTTTTCATGGAAGGTGGAGCTGTAATCTGGAGACGGGCACCCTCTGGGTAGCAGATGCAGGATTGCTAGCCTTTTTGCTATATTTTGTTTGTTGTCTTTCGTTTTTAAAAGCCTCCTGCTGGGACTTCTCACTGCGTCTCCTATATATGAGCACAGTCTCCCCTCTAAGGATCACAGAGGACCTCCCTTCCAGAAACCCAGCCCACCATTTTTGCCACCTTCAAGCAAAATCCCATGGAAACATTCCCAGGCCAACCCCCTACTCCCACTCCTCTACAGTCCACGTGCCGGTGCTGGGACACATCTCCCCTTTATTAGAAGAGAAGTCATTCCCAAGAGTCTCTCTCTGTGCTGGCACCAGGTGACCAGCTCCAGCCTCAGACTTGGTCCTCCTCAGGCAGAAACTGAAGACCAGTCCTTGGGTTTCCCAAGCTCCAGAAGGCTCCTGGAAGGCTATCTGAGTAGGCCTCTTGAAGTTTTGTTTTGGTTTTTTTTCCTCATCTGCCTTAAAATAAGATGAAATAAAAATGCCTCGTTATTCCAAAAACTCCCTCCCAGCATCTCCAACTCCTGTGTGCTGGATGAGGTGGCCTCTAACTATGAAGGAGCGGCTTCAGAACCTCCTAGAAGGTCCTGCAAAGGTGATCTGGCACTCCCTTCTGGAAGCGAAACTGCTTGGTCCTTATGGTATGGTTCTCAGCTTGTCAGGCATCAGGGGAAATTGAGCCGGAAGGAGTCACTTTACCCTCTTATCATTAATTTGCTTGTAAGACCCCCACCCCCACCCCCAAGCACACTTACTTAACCGTTGGTAGCAACACTGTCTCACTCTTGCATATAGGTCCCTTTTCACTATCATGGTCCAATGTCTTAATATTTGCTCTCAACCCAATTTTCCACAGGTTGCAAAGGTCATTCTAGCACCCTGATTCTGGACCCTGGACCCTAAGAATATCATGCTAAGAACCCCCTCTGAAGGACTCTCCAGAGGATGCTTGTTGTCCGCTTTTGGGCACTGGCATAGCCCATGCTTCTGACCACCAGCCAGGTGGGCAAGGTAAGGGTTGCCCATGTTAAGGCTCGGGGATCTAGCAGGGGCAGGGAACTGAGAGGGCAGGAAAACACTATGAACAAGTATCGTGGCTAGGAAGGTCAAAATGACTAGCAGAGAAGTTTGATAGGGGAACAGTAGCCTAAAATGACTGGCATCAAATATCTATTTGCCAGACATTGTTCTGGGTGCTCTACATATGCACTGACTGGTTTAGCTCTTCACACGCTCCTAGGAGGGCTCTCCTACTCGCTCCACTGGGCAGATGAGAACACTGAGGCACAGAGCATCTACCTAACGTGCCCGAATTCACACAGGGAGCAGGCTGGTTTCAGAACCCACGCTTGGAAGAACCTCACTCATTTGCCTCTCCTAGATACGGCAGTGGGAATTCAGAGGCGGACTGTGGAGGGCCACTTGTGCGTAAGATGTTTAGAGTTATCCTCTGCGAGTGGTGGAAACAATGGGCTGTTTTTGTATAGGCCGTGAACTAAGAACGGATCTCTACATTGTTTAAGGGGTTGTGAAAAGCAACTCAAGTAACAATAACAATAATATATGACAGAGTGACAGACGGATGTGGCCTGCAAAGCCCAAAATATTTACTATCTGTCCTTTATGAGAAATTTGCTGAGCCCCGGCCGGACAATGGTTCTCATCTCGAGGTTTTGGGCTCTGTGAGGATTTCAGTGACCACTGACAAGGAAGCTAGTGGAGGTTACCAAGCAGGAAATACTCCAGATTTCTCCCTCAACATCCCCTGAATGGAACCACTCAGCATTCGTAAATATTCGAGCTGTGCGCTAATATATCGTGTTTCAAGGATTCTACCACAAAAAGAAAAACCTGTGTAAGAAGAAAGAAAGCCAGTGATGTGAGTGACAGGAAACCATTGCTGGCCTGCCGCTGGGGGAGTGGGCAAGAAAGCAGAAAGAAGCAGAGGCTGGTCGTGGTGTTCAGGACCAACTAGAGGAACAGAAACTCAAGACAAGAATTAGAAAAAAGTTAGGAACCCATTTTAATCATCGTAGCCAGAGGCTCTGGGGACAGGACACGAGGGGCGATGACCGACAGGAAGGGAAGGGCCCGAGGGACACCGTGCAGGAGGACTGACGGGCCGAATAAGTTCCTACACAGAAGAAGATGGAAGTCTCAAGACTGACACCAAGATTTCAAACGTGGGTCGCTGGAGGAAAAGGATTCTGCTTAGGGAAGCAGGTACGACAAGGAAGATCTGGTGTGAGTGAGAACGTGGAGCAAAGCCCATGCGTGTGCTGTGCTTCCTTACAGACCTTAGTGACTTAAGGGTTGTGTCTTCCGTTGCCCAGTCTGAGGCTCACAGGACGAGAAAGGAGACCCCGGCGAAGCAGGGTGATTCTGCATCCAAAGTCCAATCAAAAAGGGGGAGTTCACAGACGTCCCAGCTCCAAGAGGGCTGGCCGCAAGTGTTCCCACTTAGTCACCTTCTGAGGAGGAAGAGCTGGGGTTTGGGCTTTCATAGGTTTCTTTCATCGCCTCTGTTTTCTCTCTCCAGATACATTTGATCAACAGATAGTATGTTTCGTCTGCATATCTGAAATGAAGTTCAATGCGATTTTATCTCTGACTCCCCTCCCCACCCCCCAACCGATCAGCCTTAGAACTTTCTCCTTCCTTTAGGGGCACTAACAAGCTGCAATGGGTCCCTCGGACTGGATTCAACTTCCGGGTAAAGAATATCAACTTTCAGCCAGAAGACTTTAATTCTCTCCCATTCCTTTAGATCAGTGCCTGTGTCAGCAGGGTACTATTACAAGAGACTTTATTACATCTTATCCAACTGTTGGCAAGTTCTGAATCTTAAAGAGAACTGTTTTGTAGTACAAAGATTAGAGCGCTCCATAGAATACTAAAAAGGAAAAGAAAAAAAAAACTAAGTCATCAAGAAAAGTTTCTAAAAACCCTCTCTGCATATGCTTATTTGAAGAGCCTGGATTATGCACTTGGAATTTACTTTAATTATTAACATTGAAGGAAAACGTTTCTTCTAAGCATAGAAACTTCAAAGGGTAAATAGTCATCAGGGTTCAGGTACCTTCTTCTTACAATGCTTCCATAATAGCTTTTGCAGCAATGAAGCTGTTTCGAGGTTTGGTTATTATTGTTGCAGGGTTTTTTTGTTTTGTTTTATTTTATTTTGTTTTGTTTTGTTTCGTTTCGTTTTACTCAGTGATTGCAGTGCTTTATAAGGAAGAAAAATCAATAAGGCTTCCACCCAGTTGGAGTAAACTGGGATACACACTATGGCTTGGCCCCAGGTCATTCTGCCAGTCCTCAGAGAGTGCCCTGTTGTCTGCACTCATCAACAGTGGAGGAGCTAGCTTCTAAAGGAGAGTAAAAGAAGGATGCGTGTGTGGCGGCCTGCTCATGTGAGTATCTGAGACATGCCAAGGATGCCAACACCAGGAAGAGGGGGATTGATTAGTGACACTCAAAGTCAGAAGGATGCAAACCACTGTTGGAAACTCACAGAATCCAGCTGGATATACACACATGACCTTGGATGTCCTGTAACGTGGCATGTGGTTCCCCAAAGCTTTCTCCATCATTGGTGTGGTTTAAACCTGAACTCAAGGACACACTGGCCCTCCATCCCCAGGGACAAGAAAATAACCAGCTAAGTCACTTGCTGTTTTCACATCTTCCCATCTGTAGTACTAGGTAGTTCCACGCTCAACAATGGCTCAGAAGTCAGAGAAGAAACTGTCTGGGTAACACTGACCTCTTGAAAAAGGTCATCATCATTTTTTGAGTTCTGGGGTAATTATTTCCCCCATCTAGCTCATATTTATTTGGCCAGATTTCCCTGCACTCCTTAAACACCCATTTTCACCTAGACTGCCCTTCACCTTGTTACCCTGGGCGGGAAAGTTTCTTTTCAACTGTAGTCTCGTGACCTTGTCTCAGCCAATTAGATTCTATCGGTATCTCCAAAAGTAACCTATATAGGAGGATGTAACATTTACGCTCATACGTCCCTGGAGGTTGCCAAGAGACCTGTCACTAGAAATCCACGAAGTCACCTGCTTGGTTCTGTTGGGAGACATACGCGCGCGCGCGCGCACACACACACACACACACACACACACACACACACACCATGCACTCAACATTGGTGTTTCCGAAGATTAGAACTTGAAGGTGGCAGAATAAAAAGAAGCACAAACGATAAACAACACTGACTGGCTCACTCGTGAATTCATTCAACGAAAATTTCTTGAGTTTGTAAACTTAAAATATTCATTTGTACAGCCTTGTTCCTCAAGGAACTTGCTTCCACACAGAGTTCAGCAGAAGGCAATTATCTAATGAAATCAACCCTCAATGACTGACAATGTCAGCTAAGCAAACCCTGTACTCTCTCTTTTCTTGAACACTTTTGCCTTCATTTTTAGATAAATGCAGAATCCTAGGGCCAGCCCTACTTGCAATTAATCGCACACATTCAGCCTAATTTCAGGTTTCTCATCTTTAATAACGCTCACTTAATTGGTGTCATCATTGCCATTGTCATTGTCATCAATAAATATTTACGGAGCAGCCACTGGGTAGCTTGTACTAAACCAAGACCCTTAAGGATTTTATAACCCAGAGAATGCGCTGTCCCTGCTGTCTACAAACTTAAAGCAATAGATGTTAAACAGATTAGCTAATTAATGGCAGACAGTTGTTAAAAAGCCATGGAGCTAACCAAACCTGAAGAAAAAATTCTCTGGTATAATCCATTATTTTGGACTTGTGGAAAATACTCTCTCTTCCCTTCTCATAACAAGCAGGGAAATAGCTATTTTCTGTTTCGCCCATAGGGATCTCTGCATACAAATAATTCAAACAAAACTAAACTTTCAAACTTCATGCTTTCCCAAGGGAATCATCTTTTATTAGAAATAGTCACTTCAAAGGTTTGAGTAAATGTGGGGTTTTTTTTTTAACACTGCAAGCAATTTACATTTTTGTGTGCACATTCACTAAATGATTCTGATCAGATTCAGGGTATTTATCCTGCCAGGAGTGCTAGGAAAGTATGACACTTCCTACCACAGTGATGTCAACCAATTAGTGACAGAAATTGGGTGGGTGTTCAAATCGCCCCAATGAGCTTTGGGTCAGATGATTTTTCTGACCCGAACTCAAAAAATGGTAGCAGGAGTTGGTGTGGACGCGAAACCTCTTCTCCAGCAATATCAAGGTCTTTTAAAGACATACTACTTTCTGACAAATGTCATTTACAATAAGGACCTGACATTTTCTTAGCACCTTACCAAAATTTCCAAAATGCTTTGTCACCCAAAATTTTACGCATGCCCCCTTTAAACAATTCCATGAGTGTGATCTTGTTATTCATCTCATTTTATGATCAGACTAAAGACTCAGCTCGATGAGAATTGCACAGCTCAAACATAAGATCTTGAAGCCAGATTTTATTTTAATATATTGGAATCTATCCTAAGCTGTTAGGGCCTGAAATTTTCAGATGGTTTTATATCAAACAGTATAGGGAGAGAAATGGTGATGGGAAAAGGAATCTAAATGATCCAGAATGGCAGTATACGCATTACAAATATTCTAGATTAGGGGCGCCTGGGTGGCTCAGTCGGTTAAGCGTCCGACTTCAGCTCAGGTCATGATCTCATGGTTCGTGAGTTTGAGCCCCGTGTCAGGCTCTGTGCTGACAGAGCCTGGAGCCTGCTTTGGATTCCGTCTCTCTCTCTCTCTCTCTCTCTCTCTCTCTGCCCCCCACCCCTGATCGCTCTCTGTCTCTCTCTCTCAAAAATGAATAAACTTCAAAAAAATTAAAAAAAAAAACAAATACTCTGGATTAATGGTGACCTTTTTACATCCCTTGATGCTAAGCTGAACTACATCAATAAAAGACTTAAATCAAATTTCCAACTAGTGCTGTCTTCCTAACCACTAAAACCATGCAGTGTGGATAAACTAGCAAAGGCCTGAGACTCAGTTAACATCCAGAGCTGGTAAGTATGAGTACACACTGGTACAACCAGGTTAGTTGTCAATTACTAGCATCCTTCCTGATTACTGAGTACCTGCAATTAGATCTTAAATGCTTTCTACAAGCCCAACTCTAAGCTAGGCATTTTTTGAAATTGTAGCCCATAGAACCCTAGCTCAGCGCCACTCTGTGATAAGCATCAGCCTCATTTTTTTTTTTTTTTTGCTCTTCTTTTTTTGGGGGAAGGGGGACATCTTAAATAAATTGCAGAATCGTTGGTGGTGATCGTTCTGTAACTCACACAGGCTGTAGGGACACACGCTAGGAAAAGCAGAGGCTGGCTATATTTAGATGGAGGGGAGTGACAGTAGGTATTTCATACAAGGGGCAATTATAACCTATTGTATAGTCATTGTAGGAGAGATGTGTTTCTTAATCTGCTTATCTTCCATTTAGGCTTTACTTGCCTTTGACAAGACCTCTTTCTTAGCATAGTCTTGCATAATATACAGCAGAATGCCAATGAAGCATGGATAGCTCTCAGTCCTAGGAATCCTTAGGAAATCATCAATTCCCCACAGGGACTGGAGTCATTGATTCCCTCCTGGGAATTGCCTTTAGAAAGAATGATCTCAGAGGAATTTAGAAGAAGCATTAGCTCTGTCAGTGAGCCCAGAGGGAAAAAGTAGAGACAAATTCTACTCTCAATTCAATTCAATTCAGCAAGTATTTATTGAGCCTAACACAGTCATCAGCATGTAAAAGTAGAAAACAGTCCTTGACCTCAAGGAGTTTGCCATCTTAGGGTGGGGGGAGGGAAGCTGATCCCTTAGGCAAGGTACTCAACCTCCTTGAGCCTGTGTCCTACAGAGTGGACCTACATTGCCCCCAAAATAAGTTTTCCACTCCCACTGATCCACAAGACCAACTCCTTACCCTCGCCTACCTTGTTTTCCGAGACTTTGTCCGTGTTGGCACATCCCTGTAAGCGTTTGGGGTGTATCTCAACGTGGGCTACTGATACTTCCCAGCTGTTCTCTACTGATATCTTCCCTCTACTCTGTTCATGATAGTTTGTCAGCTTTCCTTTGTAAGCATCACAAGCTCACACAACCATAGCACAGTAGTCCCTGAACACTGCGCTGATTTTCTCATTGGCCAACCTCTCTCTCTTTTGTTTCTCTTGGAAAGGGCAGAAAGATCTAGATTTGTTCTTTCCTTTGCAGTTGTTTTAACTCTGGTTTGTGTGGTATCTACACATGAATCAAGTTCCTAAATAAATAAAGCTCATAAAGAATGAGGTTCGGTAGAACAAAGAAAGCCTGTGAGACAGACGAAGTGAGTTGGAGAAGAAGCTTAGGACCAATTAAGAGGATGATTTTGAAGAGGGGAAAAAATGACAGCTTATTTTCTACCAACGAGTATAAAATGGGTGTGCAGGTCAGACAATACTAGTCAGATTTACTTTATTATCCTGAATTGGAAAATACTAGTTAGATAAATGTCAACTTCACGTGCGTGTGCACACAAGCACATACACACATACACTCACATATACTCACACACACAAGATACAAATTCTATCAGCCAAAAGTAATCTTGCCTTATATGCATATTGGGGCTTATGCAAGAGAAGACCCACATCTCTGTCTAAATATTGGAAAACTTTAAATAATAAACTAAGTAAAATCTGTGCCATTCTCCTACCATAAGTATAATGACCTAAAAGATCAGATTAGAATTTCAAATTGTGGCACTCCTCTGAGTTCTATGTTACAACCGTGCAAGGAGAGACCTGGTGCTTGCTTAGTCTGTTCACACCTCTGGCTCTGATCCACAACATGAAAAGCCTAATACACAGATCTGTGGACCCTAGTCTGCATACCCAAGCATCACCCTTACCCAACTCCAAGCCTCCCTCAGTTCCCCACAGGCCTAGTATGTGCCCCTCAGTGGGCACCTCAGAAGGACAGACCAGGAAGGAGGACCATTCAGATGCAGTAAATGAGCTAAGAGCCTTTTGGGCGGAGAATTTGGGGATCCTGGGTAGCCAGAGAGGGACCTTGGAAAGGGATAAAGGTTCAGACTATGCACAGTCCCCTTACCTATGGACTCCTTACCCCACAAGGAAAAGTTGGACTCTGTGCTACCTCCAAAAGTCGTCTATGGATTAGCACCATCCACATCACCTAGGAGATTCCGGTTGCATTTTCTTGAGATCCTCAGATGAATTGAATGCAGTGATCCCCTAAAGTGTGGAGCCCCAAAGCAGCCAGTCTTGCCTGGGTCCAAGGTCAGCGCTGACCATAAGCAGTGTGTATCCCTCGGTCCCTCTCCCACCCCAAAGATGCGCACAGAGTACCAAATCAATGGCCAAGGATTCTTCCCCCGTTGCTTGACCACCTCCTGATATTGGATAGCGCCTAATGGTAAATCTTGATTTCAGCTGTGAGGCATTCAGTCACAAAGGAGGCTTCCCAGTTATTTCAAGTGTGCTTTCCTGGTCCTCGAATGCATGTGGGAGAGGCTCAGAGATTATCACAAAAAACACAACTTTGATACCAAAGAAAGTGCTTTCCTTACTGACCCCAATGCAAAGTAGGTCAGGAAACTCAAAGATAATCAAAGCGTTTTAAATTGGAAATCAGCTCCCGGATACCCCATAATGGTTTGCAAATGTAGGCTTATCTTTTTCCTGTTTAATTCCTTGTAGTAGGTGCAGGTAGAGAGAGGCCTACTTTATTCCAAAATATCCTTAAGTCATAACCCCCGGAATCCAGTTACTGCAAACATTACAACATCGATCAGAGCTATGATTCTGAGCTAACGGGTGTCTATTATTGGAAGATCCAGCTGCTAGACAACATCAAGAGCGCTAGAGGGACTTTAGAAGGACATTAAGAGGCCCTAAGACAGGAAAGAGTTCCCCTGACTGTCATGACTCCAATAGACAGATCCCAGAGTGAGGAAAGGTGGAGAGAGGTGCAAACACTGTTGAAGAAAATCAGGGCACCGACTTAGGAGATCCCATATCTCAGATAGGGTTCCTCCAACCTGTTGAATACTTGAGGCTAAGGTTTTCAGAAGGATCAAAAGGATCTGACCACAGGTGTTAGAAGATTTTAGGGATACCTCTTCTGATCCAGGTAAGGCAGACAGGCTGTTTTTGACACTTCCACATTTTAATTTTTATAAGGACTTTATTTATGCATGTTTCCCAAAGTTCAGGCTTTGTCATTCGCATTTTCCCACTTATAACCAAATGGAAATATTTGGACGGTGGAGTTTTCATTCTGATATTTAAAGTGGGAAGACATGTTCCAGAAAGTCCATTTTTAGGAAAATGACTAATTAATTAGAGTCATTACTAATAGAACAGGTTGACATAACTCGAAGTGGAATGCAGGGACTTATCAAGATAATTTATAATTCAGTTCAAATGTGCAACAGAATGTCTGCCTTAAAATCCCAGTCTACTACATCAGTGGTTCTCAAAGTATGGACCCCGGACCGGCAGCATTGATAATGCTGGAAAATTCTCAAAAACACAAATTCTCAGATCCCGCCCCAAGCAGGATCAAAGTCTCTGGCTACAGAGCCCAGGAATCTGTGTTTTTACAGCATGATTCTGGCACACAATGAATTTCACTGCACTGGATCACTGGCTGGCAATCTTGGATGCTCATTGGAATTACCTGAGGAGCACTTCACAAATACCAACGCAGGGCCCACCTTAGACCAATTAAGACAGGATCCATTGGGGATTGTAGTTTTTCAGCTTCTCAGGTGGTTCTAACATCCAGCCAAGGGCTGAGAATCCCTGTGCTGGATAATTTTAGTTTGGTAGACCTAACTCGCATGTACTTCTACGAAAACTTTCCTCCAAGAATCAGCAGGCCATTTACCAACAGGGGCATATTATAAAAGACCTATGCCATCGAGGTATGATCACAAAGTCAACCCAGGCTTTGGCCGTACCTTGCTCAAAATTCCTGTATTCCAGGCTACCGAGCATCCTTTGCACAGATACAATTATTTCAACTGGGTTAAAAATGAGAAGGGAATTAAATTAGCTTGCAATCTTTTTACATGTTTCTAGAGAACATGTCACCTGTCACTCGGAATGAGATGTGCCTCTCCCTCTCTCAGGATGTGGTATAATGAGGTCTCTCTCTGAGCTCTGAATGCAGAAATGTATTTATGGCACAAAGGGAGATTTATGTATTTTCTAAAAATCCTGGCAGCCAATAATAGCCTTGACTGACTCTCTGGGGCTCCAAATGCAACTAGATTGTATTTGGATATAAATCTGGATGCATTGTAATCTTAGCTCTGCTTCCCTCCATTAAAGGCCAGATGGGGCAAAGGAGTTTGGAGGGGAAAAGTCATAAAATTATTGGTAAAATGCTTAAGAATAAAATACTGAGCCAGAGAAGGCCATTTCAGTATAATCTGTGCAAAATTCTCAGAGATGCCATGCGTCAGCCCCATCTTTGTGACTATGCTAATGAATTGTGGGATAACAAGGATTCTATACAACCACAGCTTGGTGGGCAACAATTTTTTTTCCCTTAATGTCACCAAAAGTTGTAAGAAAAGTATATTCAGCAAAGGATTCATCCCAGGGTAGGGAAGAGATTCCAAAACTGTTTAACATCTGTCAGCTGATAATTCCTCTCTCCTCGATCATTTATTTCATCATTCAAAAAATTATTAACAAGACAATGAAACGTGAGGAATGGAACCAGCATACCCTGAGCCGCATCTGTAATTGATGGGCTGGCCCTCAGTCTCAAGTTGGCTGGGGCTGAGGCAGGTGGTAAAGAGTTCTAGAATCAGTGGCTCTGAAATGTTTTCCAACAGCTGCGTATTAGTGCTAAACAAGCAAACAAACAAAAACTTAAAAGAGTTGCCACGAAGCAATCTCTGCAAATGTGCCAAGTAAGTAGCATTATCGCTGTAAAAACTCAGAGAGGGGAGTCTTGAGCTGTGTCTATATGGTGCCAGAATCTGCCAGTTCCATGAGACCTAGCCTCTACACCAGGATGGAGCATTCTTGGAACTTATTGTTTTTAAAACTAAGTGTCCTTCCGTACTGTTGAATCCTGACAAATTGTATCCACGGCCCAGCAGTTGGAACCAGCTGTAGATTCCTGACCACACAAATGAAGACACAAGCAGAGGCCCAGATCTGTGCAAGCTGGGTGACCAAAGCCCAAGGGCCATTGTAAGTGCCCCAACAGAGGGTAGCAGGTCAACGCTGCCGTAAATTGCTATCCTCTTGGATGGTGACCTATATTAGTTTTGGCTACTGCCATTTGGGGACTTGATAAGAAAAAAAAAATTATCTGTCCTATAGAGCAGAACCAAGAGTAGCACAAATGCCCTAAAGACATTTTTCCAACTAAATTACATGCATTTATTTTTCACCATGGGGGTCAGAATCGAAAAGCTAACAGGCTCCAGAGGGACAGTGCATGCTAATTCCACTCATGGTAAAGGTCCTTTAAAATGCCACTCATGCCCGAAGCACTGATGAGTTTGCGAGTTGCCAGGCTCGAGGTATGCTGCTCACGCTCCCATTGGAACCCATTAGACGGCCCACAGATAGATGAGTTCTGTACAACCGCATATGTATACCCACCATTCAAAAGTTAAAAAAAATTACTAAGCAATTACACAGATTTTCCAGCTCTAACAACGAGGCTAATGGCAGCCCATTTGCAATTGAGTACAGTAGATTAGTATGGCACTAAGAGAACTGAACTGTTTAGCACCGAGCGCAAAGCTCCCATGGACCGTGCAAATTGCATTCAATTGCAATAATAGAAAATACTGGGGAGGGGGTGGGTTTTATGTCGCAAACATTGAGGACCACACTCACCCGTGTGGAAACAGACCATATCCAACCCCAACGTGAACACACCAAAAGCTACAGAGATGCTCTCCTGTGGAATATAGACTCATAAACACGATCTTCAGGTATTCATAAAGTAGCATAGACGTGTCTTGCCGAAAGCAAACCTAGTTTGCCTACCCTTTATTTTATGAAGAAGGGAGACAATGAGACTTCCAAATTTATACGTGAACACACAGACACGCATACATGTGGACGTGTACACAGTCACACTCACACACGCGTAAGGGTGACCGACCATCTCACTTTGTCCCAGGACTGTCCCAGGTTTTGCACTCAAAGTCTCATGTCCTGCAGAACCTCTCAGACCTGGGCAAACTGGGGTATTTGTTCACCACGCTACACCTCTTTAATGAACCCCATCTAATCTAAAAAAGCTTAAAAAACTGAGTACTATTACAGACTCTTCCAAATGGGTATCATGCCAACAAAATTCTCTTCAACCAGTTACCCAGGTTGGGTTTCCAAAAGCACAAAGTACAGACACTATCCAGGTTTCTACCTATTGTCACATAAGTCGGAGCCCCATGGCACCACAATTGTAATTAACTATCTACCGCACAACTGCTTGTGTAATATCTGACACTTGCTGCTGTAAGTGCATGAGGACAAAGTGTGGTCACAGGTTTGTCTACTATCTTATGCCCAGTGCCTGGAACAGTCCCTGACACATGATAGGCATTCTACAAATATTTGTTGCATTTAAAGAACAAATTAAGAAAAATCAGGGGTCAGGGGTCATGGAGCAACCCCAGCAAAGCATTGCTTTTCTTTACCAATAAACCCAGAGAATATGCAGTTGCTCTCCCACAGGCACAAACTGCCTCACCCGATCGTGCAACCCTGATCTCAATCTTTGATTACTTTGAATAACACTATTACATCTAATAATAACAATAATAGCTATAGCAAGAAAGTCTAGTGCTTTCTACATGTCGGTAAAGTATAAGGTACAAGTTTCATGCTATCTCAGGGCAGAACCACCATTCTCATAGCAAAGGATATTTGGGGAAGGCTTGTCACTCTCCACGGTGCCATCAGGCATTGGAAAGGATGGGCTGGACCCATTTCAGGAAGGTTAAATCTATCACTATCACTAGCCGGCTCTAAAAAGTAGGGTGGGCAAAGCCAGGCTGGGGTCTTCTCAGACAGGGCATTAGAAGGGCACCCAGCACTGAGTAGGAGATCAAGAATGTTTGTTGGGGGAGAGCGGGAGGGGGTAAGGAAAGATGATAATTGAGGAAGAAAACAAGTGATGATGGCGACGATGCCTCACTCACTTTGTGTCTCCAGTTCTATCAGAGGAGACAGAACACGGTAAGTGCCCAATGATACAAAGGGAGATTATTGGAGATTTCCATTCTAAACTCAAGTACAGCTTCCTGAAATCTGAAGAGAAGGATCCAAAGTGATGAATGCTTTGTTTCTTCAAGGAAAATTACTTGGTCCATCAGCTCAGCAAATCAACTGAAGTCTCCCAATGTAACATGACTTGCACCTTTGATCTGCCTGTTCCCTCCATCCTGCTACAAGAAACCTCAGCATCCAGTGACCCCCTGTCCACTCTGTGTCTCTCCTCGTCTGTTTCATTTCCTCTTGGAAGACCAGCTGCAGCTCAATTGTGCACCATGTAATTCAATAGATTCGCAGATACGTCTTGAGTCAATTTTAATTCTATTTAAAGGACAGTCGATAGAGTCATCTCTGGGGCTTTCTAAGATGAAATTCATATTCCATATACTGAACAAAATGGAAGGGAAAAACGCACTTCTCTTTAAAGATGTAACAACTTAAATTTCTAAAGTGTTCCGATTGGTCCCATTTCTCCATTTCATCAAGATTCTGGTTAAACTTGGGAGATTATTTAGAAAATCTGAGTGGCACAGGAAGCATGAATTTATATAGAGAAAGTTTCAGACTGACCATTGTCCTTTGAGTTTGCCAAAATGGAACTTGTAGTCACTGGGGGGTTTTTGGGGGGTATTTTTGTTTTTTTGTTTTTTTTTTCAGGTATTTCTCAGTCTTGTACCTTTCCCTGAATTCATACTATTCCCTCTGTCTGGGATGCCATTCCTTGCCTTTCCATATGTTCTTGTCCCTCCATGTTTCACAATCAAATGCCACGCCTGCCACGAACTTCTTTTTATCCCCTTCCCTGCCCACTCCCACGCCGGAAGATACCTCCCATAAGCATTGTCTCTTGGGCACTTAATCATGCTGTATCTCTTACTTTTGCTATTAAATGTGTTTGTTTTATTTTTCTAGTTCATCGGCAGGGTTCATCTAGTTCATCTAGTTCATCGGCAGGCCCTTGAGGGCAGGGTTTATAGATTTGATTTACTTTGTATCCTCCTGTATTAGGTTCTCCCATTATTAGTTTGCTGTTCTAATGATGTCTAATAAAGATGCCCAAAGGTTCCCTGGATTACAACAGACATTGGCTTTCCCCCACTTGTGAGTCTAGCAATCAGCTGGGCCCACTCTTCCCAAAGCTGAGTTCAGGTCTCTCAATCTGCGACCTAGGCAGAAGCAGCAGCAGGTACCTGGGGCACACTTTTCCTTTGGTGACTAGGAGGGGAGCAAAGGCTCAGGCTAAGCCACGAAAGTCTGTTGAAAGCTTCCACTCATGTCATATCTACTCCCACATCATTGGTCAAAACATGTCATGTGGCCAAACCCAAAGTCAGTAGCGAGGGAATGCATCCTCTGCCCTGCAAAGTCACGTGGATAGATGTAATTCTTCCACATTTTCCTCACCCCCACAGCCTGCCGGCTTCTCGTGATGCTTGCCTGAGGATCTAGGAAGTCCAGCGGATGTCACACCTATTCCTAGGAAGCATGGGCATGCCGCCTACTGCCTGTACTTGGCTCTGCACCTGTCCCGAAGTTTCTGAGAGTTCAACAAACAAGCAAGGGAGTAGAGCCTGTAAAGCAACTTTTTATGCAACCCAGTCTAGCTCTTGGTGACTTCCCAGCCCAATGTATATATACAAATGGGTAAAGGGATGTCAGGAGAAACCAGACAGTTGTTGCTAACTGATAGTTGAAAAGTTTTGGAGGAAACCGGGGTGCCTGGGGGGCTCAGTCAGTTAAGCGTCTGACTCTTGGTTTCGGCTCAGGCCATGATCTCACAGTTTCGTGATTTTGAGCCACAAGTCGGGCTCTGTGATGGCAGCCTGGAGCTTGCTTGGGATTCTCTCTCTCCCTGCCCTTCCCCCACTCGCACCGTCTCTGCCTCTCTCACATAAATAAATAAACTTAAAAAATCATAAAAAAGGGAAAAGTTTTGGGGGAAAGTAATCTATTTTAAGACACAAGTACTAGCAAGAGTATCGCCACTGGCCTTTATTGCCTGAATTCTGGAGATGGAAACAAAATCCCTGCTATTTAAGATTTTCATCCACTCCTGCCGCTTTTCCCCACCTGAAGCGCTAATCCTCTGCTGGCCTCGTCATAACCACCTCTGTGGCAAGACTCACCGCAGTGTCCAAACACTCAATTGTGGGTTCAGGTGGTGAATGGCCGGCAGGTGTGTTTGAAACAGACAAACAACTATAATCCCAATTTCTCTGGGACTGCAAAAAAATAAAAAGAGGGAAAGGAAGACAGATTCTCTAGGGAAGAGCCTCTTGCATGTACTTGACTTAGCCAAGTTCAAAATGTTGTCCCTACATTAATTCATGAATACTGAAGAGTAAGTAGTTTGGAAAGACAGTTCACACACACCTGCTCTTCCTCAAAGGACGAAAAACAGGGGCCCAGGAGAGGCCGGTCATTTTCGGAAGGTCAACAGGGATTCAGCAGTTGGGCAAGGTCTCGCATGTCTAGATGGTGGTTCCCAAAGGCGCTGTGCTTGTAGCCAGACCGCAGTCCGGAAGGCAAGTGTTATTATTAAGGCGCTTATTTTGCTCTCGTATTTCATTCCAGTCAATGTTCGAGTGGGTTGTTAATTGTCTAATAAAGTCCATTTGTTTGATCCGCGATCCCAGCTTTCTAAATTGTGTTTGCTCCTATACGCTGTAATCCACGCTGCTCACTGCTCGGCAATTAGTCAAGGCGGTCCCGGCCCTTAGTGTGAATTAATGAGGTTCTACCAGAATGGGCTTCTGAGGTTTTGATGAGACATAAGAATGGTTCTCTCTGCCCTCCTCCACTCCCATGATATATGATCAATTTATTTAACTCAAATTGCAATTTCAATAGCCTTCTCTTCCCAGAGTCAGCATGTCTGCTGTAACTTACGCTCGCGAAAGGGAGAGACAGGGTGGTGTGGCTGGAGATAAGCCGGGTAGAAATAAGAGTGTTCTCTTCTATGCTACCTTGGATAAGCACAGTGACATGTGGAGCACAGACAACAATGTCAGCGGCAGCCACGGTCCTCCTCAGCCAGGAACAATTACCTGGGGAGCCTGGTGTTGCTTGGGCTTTCTGTAGAGATCTCTCGATGTGATGTTATTGGAATCATTAATGTATATCAAAGTGGAGCCTGGACCAAGTGGATATTTAAACAGTATACCGTGGTCCCTTGTCAGATGGCTTCTGTTTTAACTGCCTCGAAAGCCCAAGTGAGCATTTACTCTCCTATTAGCCCTCAGAAATGAACTTAAACGTCACTAATAATAGCATCACGTTAAAACATAAAGTCGAGAGAACATATTCTCCAGCGTCACCACTATGGCGTATTTGTCTCCTGCTTAATTTGCCCTCACTGTGTATTGTTAGGAGTTAACACTGTAGTTTTGTTTAATAACTGGCTTCACCGCCCATGGCTGACTCCAAACTGATCACTCAGGCCTGCTGATGAAAGTCCTAATTCATCCTTGTTAGAGCAATTAGAGGGAAATTGGATAACCGTGCCACTTCTTACAAAGGTCTACATGCAGCTATAGCCTATCCCCCAAGAGGTTAAACAAACGCTCACTTTGGCTGCAAGTGAAATAGATACTTTCCTCGTAAGTGAGATAGTACCAAATTAATTTAGACTTCAAGAAGTTTTTAAGTGGGAGCTGGAGCTCAGCTTCTATTCTCCTCCTTGCTCCGTTCCTCTCTCTGCACCCGGCCAGGTTAAATGTTCTCTGCCATTAGAAATCAATTATGATTCCCTGCTATATTGCATATGCTGTTGTGGCACGAGCTACACCTCAGCGTACTGACTTCAGCTGCCTTTTCTTCTTGCCCTTGACAGGAGAGTAGTAATTTGAAAGTGGAAAACTTCTCAGACCATTACAACACATCCTGTCTCAGACTGACTACATTTGCCTGGTGGGAATGTCACCATGTATGGCTCCGTTTCTGACCGGGAAGATGGCGTTTCCGCTGCAGACGAATTGTCCACCAGATTGCGAAGGTTCAGGGGTTGGGGAGAGGGTTATGACACGCTGGAGACTGGGGAGGGGAAAAGAAATGCAAACGTTACATGAGGTATGACGAGGGATGTCTGCTGGGTTATGGCAGAGTCGGTGTGGACCCGGAGACCAAAGGAAAACGAGAAGCAAGTGCCATCCAAGTATCGTGAGATTTCAGATCCCTGGGCCAACGTTTCTGCCGATTTTGCCGCGAGCCTTGGATATGTCATGGAACTGCTTGGGTCTCTCTTACCTGGTGTCTTATCTGTTAAATGAAGTGCTTGTGATCTCAGACGTTCCTGCTGATTCGGTAACAGTCAGGAAGGCTTTCTGTCACAAGTCACAGAACAAATGGGCTTCTTTGTGTCACATCACAAGAAGGCTAGAGACAAGTGGCTCTTGACATTAGTTCAGCAGTTTGTAGTTGACCACGATCAGCACCTGTGCAATTCCTTGGGGCCCTTTCTCGTTTTGCCACCTGCTGGTCACCCGGGGGCTCCTGCCTTTCAGCTGTGACGTCCATGGTCCACACAAGAACAAGGAGACGGGCAAGGAACCTCCTTGTCCAGAGGCTCTGTCTTTTTGAGGAAAGAGAAGCTCTCCCAACAGATTTCTGCCTGTATCTGGACTCCCCAGAACACTTACTTGGCCACCCATCGGTACAAGAGAAGCTGGGAAGGATTCCCTTTCCGGTCTCTGTAGAAAAGGAGGCAAAACAGAAGGGTGCTGAGATGGGTGCTAATCGACCTGTAGTATCTGCCACAGGCTTTAAGGCTGGAAATGTGACCCCCCCCCACCTCAGCTTGCCTATCGCTTTGCCTGTCTCAGACGCACGGGGTACTGCTCATAAACATTCCCGCTTCCTCTCCCTTTCCAGCCACATGGGAGACAGGTGCAGCCGGGTAACTTGCTCTGACCAGTAACATGCATGTCGATAGGACATGTGTCCATTCCAGATGAAAGCATTGCTGGGCCAGGGCGCGTTCCTAGTTCCTCCTCATCCCCCTACCCCTGCATCTAAAGATGTTCCGGACAGCAGAAGCTCCACCAGCCCTGGTCTGCGGTGAGGACAACGTGGAGCTGAGACGAGGGCCTCTTAGAGCCCCGCGGCTTTGTGCTGTGACGAGGCCCCATGCAGCGTCTCCTTTCAGGGTCTTTTTGCCAGGTTTCTTTCTAGCTCCTCAAAGCAGGAAAGAATAGGGATGCTTCCCAGGCCACAGCATGTGGAATCATTTTTGTGCTGTGGCAAATACGATAATAATAACAGCAATGGTTTTGTCACAAAGTTCCATGCGATCCATTATCACCATCATCATCACCGCTCCCATCATCATCATTACTATTGATGTCACCTCTAATAACAGTTAACATTCAGGGAGCACACCCACTGGGCTAGGGAATGGAAACATATAATCGCTTCCTACCGAAAATGCATCTTTTTGGAACAAAAAAATTTTGGGGGGGTTTATTTCTTTTTGAGAGACAGAGCACAAGCCGGGGAGGAGCAGAGAGAGAAGGAGACACAGAATCCGAAGCAGGCTCCAGGCTCTGAGCCGTCAGCACAGAGCCCGACGCGGGGCTCAAACTCACGAACCATGAGATCGTGACCTGAGCCGAAGTTGGCCGCTCAACCGACTGAGCCGCCCAGGCGCCCCAAGATGCATCTTTTTTTAAAATTTTATTTGAAAGAGAGAGCATGCACATGAGTGAGAGAGAGAGGCAGGGGGAAAGAGAGAGAGAGAGAGAGAGAAAAAAAAAAAATCCCAGGCAGGCTCCATGCTCAGCCCAGAGCCCGACTCGGGGCTCGATCTCACGACCCTGGGATCATGACCTGAACTGAAATCGAGAGTCAGAGGCTCAACTGACTGAGCCACCTGGGCGCCCTGGGAATGCGCATCTTTATTTATTTATTTATTTCCTTATTTATTTATTATGCGCATCTTTAAAAAGCCACTGGGAGAAGCAAGTCACAGAAACCCCAAGAAAGATGGATATTCCTCATTTATAAATACAAAGAGAGGCAGAGTAAGGATGTGGAGAAGGAATGGACCAGGCATTCAGGAAATTCATTTCCTACTCACTTCTAGACTAACCTCTGTGACCTAAACAAGGCTCTTACCTTTCAGGGGTTCTGTTTTCTCCAACTGACTATTACAACTAAAGAAAATCTGCATGCACTCAAATCCTTCCTGTATTTTAATGAGCCCAGAGAGACAAACGCGGATACCACATCGTATTTAGTCGTCACGTCTCCTTAGTCCCCTCCGACCTGTGATAACTTCTTTTTTTTTTTTAATTTTTTTTTAATGTTTATTTTTGAGAGAGACAGAGACAGAATGCGAGTGGGTTAGGGGCAGAGAGAGAGGAAGACACAGAATCCGAAGCAGGCTCCAGGCTCTGAAGTGTCAGCACAGAGCCCGCCGCGGGGCTCAAACTCACGAGCTGTGAGATCATGACCTGAGCCGAAGTCGGATGCTCAACCGACTGAGCCACCCAGGCGCCCCATATAACTCTGTCTTTCCTGTGTTTCACAACGGTGGCAGCTTTAAAAGAGTGCTCATCAAGCCTTCTAGAGAATGTCCCTTGATTTGGATTTATTGAATGTTTCCCTCCTGATTAGATTGGGATGACAGGTTTTTATGGTGACTATGACAACGGGTGAAGTGTCCTGGCGTCATGTATCGGGGTGGGGGGGTACACAGTATGGACACAACCTACCACTGCTTATGTGATCGTTGATCACAGGGTTGAGGTGGCACCGTGCAATTCCTCCGCTACAAAGTTACGGTGGTTTTGTTTCCATACGGTTGTTCTGCTCTATTCTTTGGAGGTTCGGTCCACACGCAAGAAGAGGGGAGTTGAGCTACACCTCCACATCCTAATTTACATATGCTATTTAGAATTTTTTTGTGAGAAAGGTCTGTCCCTTCACCACCCTTCATTCATTTATGTTAGTAGGAATTTATGTATATTTGTTTTAGACCTTGGGTTATAATTCAACACTATGTTATTTGTTTGCTCGCTCCAAATATTCCAGAATTGGCCACTGGGAGTGCTTTCAGGCTGATTCCTGTGTTCTTCTGATATGCCTCCACCTCCCTTCCTTCCCTCCTCCCTCCCTCCCTCCCTTCCTTCTTCTCTCTCCCTCCCTCTTTCCTTCCTTCCTTCCTCCCTCTCTCCTTTCCTTCCTCCCTCCCTCCTTTCCTTCCTCCCTCCCTCCCTTCTTTCCTCCTTTCCTCCCTCCCTCCCTTCTTCCCTTCCCTTCCTTTCCCTTCCCTTCCCTTCCCTTCCCCTCCCCTCCCCTCCCTCCCTTCCCCGCCCTCCCTTCCTGTCTCCCTCCCTTCTTCCCTCCCTCCCTTCTTCCCTCCCTCCCTTCTTTCCTCCTTTCCTCCCTCCCTCCCTTCTTCCCTTCCCTTCATTTCCCTTCCCTTCCCTTCCCTTCCCCTCCCCTCCCCTCCCTCCCTTCCCCGCCCTCCCTTCCTGTCTCCCTCCCTTCTTCCCTCCCTCCCTTCTTCCCTCCCTCCCTTCTTTCCTTTCTTCCTCCCTCCCTCCCTTCCTGTCTCCCTTCCTCCCTCCCTCCCTTCTTTCCTTCCTTCCTCCTTCCCTTCCTTCCTTCTTCCCTCCCCCTTCCCTCCCTCCCTTCTTCCCTTCCTCCCTTCTTTCCTTTCTTCCTCCCTCCCTCCCTTCCTGCCTCCCTTCCTTCCTCCCTTCCTCCCTTCCTCCCTCCCTCCCTTCTTTCCTTCCTTCCTCCTTCCCTTCCTTCCTTCTTCCCTCCCCCCTCCCTCCCTCCCTTCTTCCCTTCCTCCCTTCTTTCCTTTCTTCCTCCCTCCCTCCCTTCCTGTCTCCCTTCCTTCCTCCCTTCCTCCCTTCCTTCCTCCTTCCCTTCCTTCCTTCTTCCCTCCCCCCTTCCTCCCTCCCTTCTTCCCTTCCTCCCTTCTTTCCTTTCTTCCTCCCTCCCTCCCTTCCTCTCTCCCTTCCTCCCTCCCTCCCCCCTCCCTTCTTTCCTTCCTTCCTCCCTTCCTCTTTCCCTTCCTTCCTCCCTCCCTCCCTTCCTTCCATCCTCCCTTCCACCCTTCCTTCCTTCCTTCCTTCCTTCCTTCCTTCCTTCCTTTCTCTCTCTCTCCCTCTCTCTCTCTCTACTTAAAATTTTGAGCACTTCCTTGCTGGCACTACAATATTCTCTAAACTCACCTTGCATGTTCCCTGCCCCAGCCTTCTCCGCAAGCATTGGTCCAAGGAACTCTAGCTCCTTTCATTGAAGAATGGTGTATAGAAACCAAATCCTAGTCCTGAGTGTGCTCCTTGCTACTGGGGTGTCACTGCCTCTAGGCCTCAGCAAACTGATCTAGGAAATATATGGATGCATACTATTGCATGTATGCATACATACATGTATCTGTATACATGTGTGTATAGAGACAAACATGAGTTAATACTGACGCCTCTGGCAGGAGCCCAGCACCACGGGATTCATTCTAGCCTTCCACCCTTACTTATTGGAAACGTCTTTCTCTGACAATTATTCCTAGTATCTAAAATCCGTTTACTTATCTGTCCAACTTTTAACCTCATTTTAAGTCTCTCTAATCCTTCAGTCTCAGTCGGGTTCCTACGTATAATCTCTCCCCACGCCATTCATATCTTACAATACCTGGCACACAAACTACTTGCATGACGTCTGCCTCCCCTGCCATGTTGAGTCACCTCTTGCTCTCTGTTGCACACTGTGCAAGGATTTACTAAATGAATGCAAGGGAGAAGTAAGAAGCTCAAGGCGATAGCTGCCTTTATACAGGTCCTTCCAGGCAGTTCTCATTTGTGCTATTGTCCCATTGTACAGAGGGAAGGATTCCTGACCACACCCCAGCATTCGATCACGTGACCCTGTTTTCTCATCTTCAGAGCAATTAGCTGCCGTTATCTTGATTGTTTCCTGTCTCCCCTCCACTAACCAGTAAGCTCCACGTGGGCAGAGACCTTGTATCCCAGAACAGTAAATGATCCAAGGCAGATTCTTGATTTTTAAAATTACTGAATAATGAAAAAACTGCATAATTAGCAGTAATAGGAATGTTACTAAGATTATTGGTCTTTTGAGGGGGCCTGGGTAGCTCAGTCAGTTAAGGGTCCAACTCTTGATCTCGGCTCAGGTCATGACCTCGTGATTCATGAGTTTGAGACCCATGTCTGGTTCCCCACTGTCAGTGCAGAGCTGGCTTGGGATTCTCTCTCTCACCCTCTCTCTCTGTCCCTCCCCTGCTCTCTCTCTCTCTCTCAAATTAAAAAAAAATTTTTTTTAAAGATTATTGGTTTTCCTAATTTATATCAATGCCTATATTAACCAGATGTGTGATTAGTGTTGTTATTTTTGGAATTTGTTTTGGTGACCTCATCATACAGGCATATATCATACAAACAAAAAAAGACCTAAACAAAGGGGAAAGATGGGGTGCCTGGGTGACTCAGTTAGTTGAGCGCCTCACTCTTGATTCCGTCTCAGGTCATGATCCCATGGTCATGGGACTGAACCCTGCATCAGGGTCCGTGCTGATCTTGGGGCCTGGTTAAGTTCCTCTCTCTCTCTCTCTCTCTCTCTCTCTCTCTCTCTCTCTCCCGGTGCCCCTCTCCCCTAATCTTATTCTCTCTTTCTCTCTAAAAATAATAATAATAAATTTAAAAAAGAAAAAAGAAGGAAAAAATAAATGAAAGCCCACGTTAAGCTTCAATAAGAAAAGAAGTTTTTACAGATGCAGTTTTAGAGGTCACAGTTCGAGTCATTTACAGCCGGGTTGGGGTTTTCTGCCATTTTTCTATAACGCTCTTCATATTTATTTGTGCAGCATTGTGTGCGCATACTGCTGGCTTATGCTTTTTCCCATTTCCCCTCCCTCATCCATCTTCCCCTCCCACAAAACTTACGAAACTTATGAAAAAATGTAAATCACTCAAAACCCAAACGAACTGGAGATTTGTTGGCTGATGTGAAACAAGGCAAGGGTTTGCCTAGACTGGAGATGACGTCAGACTTGCCGGTTTCCCCTGTTGATGACTTCAGTCCTTGGTTCTACTCCCAAGTCCTTCTTTCTGACTTCACTGATCTGTAAATGGCCTCACTTTGAGAATTGAAGCTTACGCACTGGGACACTTTTAAATCGACTTTAAGGAATTTTGGAAACATACCAGGATAATGTTTACTTTACCACTATTTGAAGGAACTGTTTCCCACACTGGAGGCGTATAACCTGGCCACGCATCCGGGTCGCCTGAGATACTAAAATGCGGATTCCTGAGCATCACTCCAGCCCAACCAGAGCCCCACTCTGCAGAGGCTCAGCCTTACAAGAGAGGCTTTAAACCCACTCCCAAGCAGCCCAGCCTTGGGCTGGGCCCAGTACATGTAATAATAGTGTAAATGATTTTGTAATGGTACTGCTTAAATTAAATAACACAACTTATTCTCAAGAATTAGAGTTTTGCTGGGGTGCCTGGGTGTCTAAGTCGGTTGGGCAGCTGGCTCTTGGTTTTGGCTCAGGCCATGATCTCATAGTTTGTGGGTTCGAGCCCTGAGTTGGGCTCTGGGCTGACAGTATAGAATCTGCTGGGGATTCTCCCTCTCCTCTCTCTCTCTCTTCCCCTTTCTTGCTCGTGCTCTCTCTTTCTCTCTTCCTCTCTCTTCCTCTCTCTCTGTCAAAATAAATAAATAATTTTTAAAAAAGGATTAGAATTCTGTGTATTCAAACCTCTAATTAATTAATTTTTAAATAGTATCATTAAATAAAGGAAGCCAAAGTTGTTTTTTGCCAGGACCTACAGGAAGAACCCCATTTCACATTGTGTTCCAGTATACACACACATACATGTATGTGTGGGCATGTATAGAAACCAATAGAAAATGCACAAAATAATATAAAGTAAGAATGCAACTCATATGAATTATGATGTTTGATATGATAAAATCTCAAAGATCAAATAAAATGCAGAATCATCCCAAATAAACAATCCAAGAATATTCTAGTAAAAAAAAAAAATCTATAAATATTGATTTTGTAACCCAGTAATGAGATTCAGTCTGTGGTTTAAAAACCACTGAACTAGCCCAGCCTCGATACCCCTGTGCGTTATTCCAGGCATTACAAGTATTTGAAAACATCAAAACTGCATTAAATTTGTTTTTCAAAATTGGAAAAACGAGCTCAAATTCCAAGGTGCTCTTGGATTTATGAAACTACTTCAGGCATTTTTGTAAGTTACAGCTGCAACACCAGTTACAGTGTTCGCTTGTTCAGAACGTTATTAACTTCTTAACTCTAAAAACTCACTTAGTGGTTCTTTCTCCCTTTTCCTACCCTGCTTTTTTCCCTGCTACTTACTACATTTCCTCTCTCAGTTTGGACTCAGGGTTTTCAGGTATCGTTTATTCCCTAGAGACCAGAGGAGCGGTGAGTCCAACCATACATTGTAGGGGGACCTTATATTAAACTGTTGGTGGACTGCTGTTCAAGTCCCTTGAACCTTGTCTTTTCTCCTTGATGACTCATTTCCATAAAACAGACCACAATATCCCTTTTGATGTCTCTGTTTGCTCCACAACGCTACCGACTTCCTACCTACTCTGCAAAGTTTTAACCAAACTCTGTCCAAACCAACTACCCTGGCCACAAATCTTCTGTTTTTTATTTCCTATCTTGTGTTTTAAATACTATCTTGTGCTGGGGGGGGGGGGGGGCCTGGGTGGCTCAGTCCATTAAGCGCCTGATTTCGCCTCGGGTCATGATCTCACGGTCCGTGAGTTCAAGCCCTGGGTTGGGCTCTGTGCTGACAGCTCAGAGCCTGGAGCTTGCTTCAGATTCTGTGTCTGGCCCTCCTCTACTCACACACACTCCCTCTCTCTCTCTGTCTCTCAAAAATGAATAAATGTTAAAAAAAATTTTAAATACTATCTTGTGCTCTTGAATGCTATTAACTGTGCTCATCTGCCTGTTCACACTTGATTCTTCTCTCTGCCCTTCTTGTTGCAAAGTTCATGGGATCAGGGTAATAACTTCATCGTGTTGAATAATAACATCAGAAGTGCTGATAATAATGATGATACAGTAAATCTATTTCAATCCCTCCTCCAGCACCTTGGGACACCCAAGCTTACAAAAATACTATATACAGAAACTCACTATTTTAGACTAGGGGAAATGGGGAAAGAAGAAGGCATTCTTTAAAACCTGAATTAAATACATATAATAAAGAAGTTTGGCTTCATTTTTTAAATGTAATTAAAAATAAAAGCCAGGTTTAAAAATTATGCACACTGGTGCAGCCACTCTGGAAAACAGTATGGAGGTTCCTCAAAAAATTAAAAATAGACCTATCCTACGACCCAGCAATTGCACTACTAGGTATTTATCCAAAGGATACAAGACTGCTGATTCGAAGGGGCACATGCACCCCAATGTTTATGGCAGTGCTATCGACAATAGCCAAAGTATGGAAAGAGCCCAAATGTCCATTGACTGATGGATGGAGAAAGAAGATGATGGAATATACAATGGAATACTACTCAGTGATCAAAAAGAATGAAATCTTGCCATTTGCAACTACGTGGATGGAACTAGAGGGTATTATGCTAAGCGAAATGAGTCCGTCAGAGAAAAGACAAATGTCATATGATTTCACTCATATGTGGAGTTTGAGAAACACAACAGAGGAACATAGGAGAAGGGAAGGAAAAATAAGATAAAAACTGAGAGGGAGGCAAACCATAAGAGACTCTTAAATAGAACAAACTGAGGGCTGTGGAGGGGAGGTGGGTGGGGGGATAGGCTAAATGGGTGATGGGCATTAAGGAGGGCACTTGTCGGGATGAGCACTGGGTGTTGTATGGAAGTGATGAACCACTGAATTCCACTCATTTTTTTTAAACTTTTATTTATTTTTGAGGGAGAGATAGAGCACGAGCAGAGAGATAGAGCACGAGAGATAGAGGGCAGAGAGAGGGGAGATACAGAATCTGAAGCTGGCTCCAGGCTCTGAGCCGTCAGCACAGAGCCTGACTTGGGGCTCAAACTCATAAACCGTGAGATCATGACCTGAGCTGAAAATGGACGCTTAACCCACTGAGCCACCCAGGTGCCCATACTGGGTTCTATTCCTGAAACCAATACTACGCTGTATGTTAACTAATTTGAGTTTGAAACAATAACAAATTAAACAACAATTGTTGAATATAGATCCTAAGGGACCCACTTTAACATAAGTAAATGCTATATACTTGGCATTTCACATCTGATCTTAACCCAATGTTAAATGCCAGTTTCCATAAACAGTAATGGAAATAGATAACTTTTTTCAGATGCTCACTGTGGACTCCTTTATCTGAGACTATCTACAGTGCACTATAATTATGCCCATTTACAGATTTGAGACTGAGAGGTCAAGATGTAATTTGCCCAGAGGTCACAGCTGACACATCCTGGGACCCAAAGTCTAATTTCGGAGCCCTTACTCTTAACCTCACCTCCTAAAACTTTATTTATTCTATTAACTTGGTTTGAAACCCCTGTACAGAGAAACTGAATTCCAAAGCTTTATCTGAATCGTTAAGAATTTGGAAGGAGAGCCGTCAGAAATGGTGAAATGTTACAGTAACTACCTTGGGATATAAGAAGTGAAGGAATGAATTGCTGAAAACAGCTCCATCATTTCAGGCTTTGCAAACAATTCCTCTGTGAACTTTTATTTCCAACTCTTATAAATATTACCAGATCAATTCTGTGGGGATGCCACTCGGTCCCACCTCACTTTGACTCAGAGGAGAGTCCTTTGGAAAGTTTCAGCCGAAGCAGAGGTGCCCTTTGTGAGTTATAGGCCTGAGAAAAAATTAACGTGTTTGGGTTTGCTTGTTCTGTTTTGTTTTTAGAAAGTCAAGACCTTTTTTTCCCCAGCTCCCCATAAGTCACAAATAGCTTTTCTTTTCAAAGTTCAACCTTGTCAGGCCGTTAATCCTCTATGAGGAAAAGAGTGTGTGATAGGTTTAGAAAGGTTTGGCTTTCAAATAAGGAAGTTATTAACTTTTACATTCCTGTTTGACGCCTTCTCGATGGTTCTAGAAGTCTCTTGGGGCTAAATATCCCAGAAGCGCCCACAGTGAGGCAGCTACAAAAACCTTTTCCTCTGTGACTGCCTGCTCTTAGCTTTCTACCTTCTCTGTTAGGAGAAAAGGCACCCTGGCAGGAGAAGTCACCACAGGGCACAGGGCAGGGCCAGAAAAGGGAAGGACACTCAGGAGCTAGCCAGCCTTCTTGGATGGAGGCCACCTAGACTGGGGAGCATGGCAGGTAGGTCTCAGGATCCAAGAAGCGACTCACATGAGACTTCTCATGGAGGCCAAGGAGTGTAGTTTAGGCCTCATATATCTTTGGACATATTACCTTTCCTCTTCATTACCCATCCATTCATAAGGATATTACTAACCCAGATTTTCCAAGGCTGCTCTGAAAGGTGTATGGAAAAGAATGGGGACTTTTTTCTTTAATGCTTATTTATTTTTGAGAGAGAGAGACAGAGTACGAGCAGGGGAGGGGCAGAGAGAGAGGGAGACACAGAATCGGAAGCAGGCTCCAGGCTCCGAGCTGTCAGCACAGAGCCCGACGCGGGGCTCGAACCCACGAACTGTGAGATCATGACCTGAGCCGAAGTCAGACGCTCAACCAACTGAGCCACCCAGGCGCTCCAAGAACAGGGACTTTAAATCAGAACGCCCGGTTTTGAAACTCAGATCCAGTTTAAGACAAATCGACATCCCTGAGCTGGTATTTCTTTGGCTTTAAAATGGAGATCATAATATTTTTATGAAAATAATAATATCTGGTGTTTATTGAGTGCTCACTATGTGCCAAGCACTGTGGTTTTTTCCCCCTTTTCTTTTTTTTAAATATACTTTATTATCAAATTGGCTAACACAGTGTGCATAGTCTCTTGGTTTCGTTTCCCCCTTTTCTTATTTAACCCCCACCCCTGCCCCCAGCAATCCTAAGAGGCACACACCTGTCATTATCCTCATTTTCCAGTTGAGGAAGCTGAAGTTGAAGGAAGATGAGATAACTGTTAGCCCAGGAGAGCAGAGATCTTTTCCAGGCTAGTGCAGTTCAGACCCCACTCACTTAGCCATGGAGCACACTGCCTCCTGAGGTAATGAGTATGAGAGCATCTTGTAAATTCTAAAGGGCTGAACAAAGCCTTTCTCTGTCTTGTCTTTATCAATATGTGACACCCTGAGTATAATGCCAGACTCCCCAAGTCACCTCAAACTAAACCCAGCAGAACAGAAGGAACCACGAGGCCCTGGCAAATGATTTTGTGTAATGCTGTGCTTCTCAAAGTTTAGCATATACTTCCGGAGAGTCCCATGGAGGGGTTCCTAAAATATGAATGATTGGGCGCCAAGCCCAAAGTTTCTGCTTCAGTACGTCTGCAGTGGAGGGGCACCTGGGTGGCTCAGTTGGTTAAGCGTCCGGCTCTTGGTTTGGGCTCAGGTCGTGATCTCACGGTTCGTGTGTTCGAGCCCCGCATCGAGCTTTGCGTTGCTGGTGCAGAGCCTGCTTCAGATTCTCTCTCTCTCTCCCTTGTTCTCTGCCCCTCCCCTGCTCGCTCGCTCTCTCTCTCTCTCTCTCTCTCTCTCTCAAAATAAATAAATAAACTTTAAAAAACAAAGTCTGCCATGGGACCCAAAACTTTGCACTTCTCCCAGGTTTCTGGATGGAGCTGATGTTACTAGCCAGAACCACTCTTTGAGCGCTTACTGGTATAGTGGTTTCAAACACGGGTCTTGGAACCAGACGTCTGTTTTGCCGCTGGCTGACTTCAGTGCTGTGAGTCTCAATCTTCTCATCTGCAAAACGCAAATAATACTAATATCCACCCTGTAGACTTTCAATGGAGGCTAGAAACAGCTCAACACCGTTAGAGTCAGATCGGGAGTACAAGAAGCACCATGGTAGCTGTTGTGTGGGGTGGGCATCCTGTCTTCTGCAGACCCAGCTCTGTATCCTTGAAGAAAATTTACCGTCAAACCCTGAAAGAGTTAAATAGACTACTGTAACTTTATGTCTTTTAAAATCCGTAATTTCATCTTTCATTGAAAGGGGGAGGAAGTAATACTAACATGTTGTATCAGTCGGGGTCTCAACAGGAAACAGATGGTCCGCTCAAAATAGGAAAGTTCCAGGAGGGTTTATTTACAAAGGGACTGTTTCTAATGTGTGGGTGTTGGGGAACCACAAGGGATAGTACAGTAACCTGGAGCTTAATAGTAGGTAAGCTTATCTCACTCAAGACCAGAAGGAATAAAGGGGGAAGACGCAGTTATTGGAGCCATGGTGTGAGAGAATTGAGAGTTGACCACCTTGAAAGCAGTGATCTTTGGTGAAGGAATACAACCTGTATAGACTGCCCAGTAGGAAGACAGCCCAAGGAATTAATACTCACTCTCCTTCCTCCCTCTATCACCTGCCAGAGCTCCCAACTAAGGGCAGATTTGGACTCTTTTCAATCCAACAGCCACCAAACCCAACGGCAGGCCAGAGGGCACGGGAACTGGGATGAATCCAGCAGAAATGTATTGACATGTGTTGTATCGCTTGATCATTCTGCCAGCCCTCTTTTCTGCCCATTCCACAGATGAGGTAATGGAGTCAAACTGCTGGAAGTAATTTACCCAATATCACACTATTTGGAAGTGGCTGAGTATTGAAACTCTTATTCTAGGGTCCATCCACTCAACAACTATAGTAGAGGAAGCCTCTGGAGAGAAATAAAAGAAACTGAAATGTTTTATTCCTGGCTAGTACAAAAACAAATACTGTAAATGGTGGATGTCATCTAGCTGTGGGCTCTAGGGCCTTAGTGACCTCATCTATCTTGTTAAGTTTAAAAATTTAAAAAAAAAAATGGAAACAACTTTTTCTGTATACTACTATTATAAGCTGGTAAAATATGGATATGGCAATTGATAGAGTTGGCAATAATGGGACATTAGGATGATGAATGATTTTCTTTTTATTTTCCCCATTTCCTGAAGTTCTGTAACACGGCCAGATTGAACTTACATTTTTTAGCATAAAGCAATCAAATAAAAATTTTAAAAATAAAGTAAAATGAAGGGTGAACCAGGCAATCTCTAAGTTCCCTTGAATGTTTTATGAGCCTACAATCTTGATGTCAATCTTTCTATTTCTCCTCTTTTAATATTAAAGCAATCCTACAAATACGAATAAAGGTCCACAGAATCCACGGCAAGCCTGTTGGTGTCATTCTTTAAGAAGACTGTGGGGGTAGGCATGAAATGAAAGAGGTAGGGCCAAAATGCAATGAATCCCCTGAGTAGAAACAGTTGTTGTTACCCTCTAGCTGCCTCTTATCCGTCTTCTGTAGCATTTCTGTGACTTTTAGAAAGGTCATAGAGATTTACAATAGGGCTGGACAAAACTAATATGGGGAGAGAGTCTGCTGTGGAGACATCTCTGGCAGAAATGTCCCTGGAAGCTTAGTTCTTGAAATGAGAGTTGAAGTATCCCATGATAGGCATCTTGCTTGGAACATGGGCATCACTGGCAACAGCCACAGGTTCTGGAAAGGCTTCCAGAGGGAGGTGTGGTTTGAAATTGGGCCCTAGGGAAAGATCACGTGTTGTGCGAGTGATACACAAGCAAGAGTGTTCCGAGTGCCAAGACTAGGACAGAGCAAGAAAGGAATGCGGCCAAAAGTATGGAACAGTGGCTTAGCTCCACTGGAACAGCCCATAAAATGTTTGCAGGCGATGTAAGGGAAACAAAGCCAGAGAGATTGGGTGGTGCCATGTTACGGAGTAGCAAGGAGTCACTGGAGGTGGTTGAACAGGAGATCAGCACTCCAAGAAGAAAATGTGGACCAAATGTGAAGACTGGATTGGGACAGTTAGGAGATGGGGAGACCAGGCAAGGTTCACGCTGATCTTAGCAGAAAGTAGTATGTCCCGAACTAAGGGGGCAAGAACTTTGTACCTAGACATAAAACCTAGGTGTTCTGAGAGTTTCCATATGTTTGATCATATTGAGTCACATCTTTGTACAGTCCTAAGTGGTCAAGATGTGTGTATGGAGTTTACAAGATTGAGCTCGGCCTACATTGTTCTCTGCCTGGTTGCGAACTCAGAGAACAGGAGCAGGTTGCTCGTGGGCAGGTATGTAAATTCTCACCAAAAGAAGATTACGCTAGCAGGAGCCAGTGACCCAGCAGGTGACCAGATAATGACAGACTCTTCTGATTCCCCAAAAGGTGATTACCAGGTGAAACGGACCAGGAGGTAGAGGTGAGAAATCCAACGGACATTTCTCTTCCTTGACACTAATAGCTGCCAGCATGTGTGGGGGTCCCTGAAACACCACTCACTTGGAATTCAAGGTTCTGCAAACCTGAAACCACATGTAAAATCGCTCCGCACACAGTACACAAACAGGCCCTTAGAGCAATTAAAGTCCTGGGTGTCTGCTCTCTCGCAGACTAATTGGCCAACGTGCAGCATGTGGCGTTGTGAGTCTAATTGCTCAGGGGCAGCAGGCTCTTTAGGCCTTCTGACCTAGATCCGGCACACGGAGACTGTTCACCCACCACCGTCTCTGCACGGAGAGGCCCTGTACTCCATCCGTCAGATGGAGACCTTGCTGCCCCATACTGTGGGAGGCAGCTGTTTTCCTCTTTAATTGTTGCAGATTAAGGTTTGCAAACCCAAAAATAAAAACACCTCCCCCAGGCAATTATGGCCAATCAAATCACAGGCTTTGGGAAGAAAGATGATGGATATATCCTGTGCTCTTCCTGTGGGTGAATCACCCCCTCCTGAGTTCATTTGGCCACCCCGTGGCTTTGTGCTTCCCTCAGCAACCCTTGTTGTCCCGTGGTCTCGTCCACGAGAGCCAGGGAGGCTGGGCACTTGGTCCTCAGGGAACGTGTGTGTTTCACCCACTCGTTTTGTCAAAAAAAACCCCACACAAACCTATCCTTTCGAAGCACTGCGTTAGACACAATGAGGGATAAACGTGGAGATTCAAATACTAGTTCACTCCAAATGAGAGAAATCAGGGAAGTCAGCTTTGAGCTGCTCTTTAAGGCTAGGAAGGATTTTAACAGGCAAAGATGAAAAAGAGGGCATTCTTTGGGAGAGAAATGGTCTCTGTAAAAAAAAAAAATGTTAGGTGAATAATTACAAGTCATGTTTGGGGTCTAGTATGGTAAGCCAGATTGGGAGCATCACATGAGCAATTATATGCAGTTTATGCCTGAATTATGTGAAAAGATGAATAGATAAATCTTGTATTATTTGCATGACTGACATAGCAGCAATAACCCTTTTTATATTTTATGGGAAATGTGCATGATCTAAAAGTGCTTCCAAGAGTTAACTTGGTTGCAGAACAATGTATGAAATCAAATTAGAATGTAACACACACACACACATATACACAAATTCTAATTGTCCTATAAAAGGAAAGAATTGATTTATCAGCAATTGTTCCTAATTAGACAAGTCCACTCCACTGTCTGGCTATCCAGCTGGCAGACACAATAATCTTTATGCATCCACACTTGGCAAAAATGAGCTACAGTTCGTTTTGAATCTCCAAGTTTGATTTGAAAATATATACACCCCTTTGGATCTAATGAGATACAATCTGAATGATAAATATCAGTTGATTAATGTATACAGGGCTTTGGTTTAATAACAGTTTAACAAAAAATTATTTGGCTATTGTTAAATCTTAATAAATGTTTTAAATAATAAATTGGCCTGTATTAACGGCTGGCTAATAGCTCTGTTATTTGTTATTATCTGCTAGCATAGCACTTTAGATTTAATAAGGCATTTATCATTGTTTACTTTCACAGTTATTGCTTACCCCTAATACTGCATTTTTATTCCTCCAGATTTTCAGAATCCTTTTCTCATATTAACAATGACTTCCCTCTTTTTCTAAACCTCTGATGACCTCCACCCAAACACAGCTGTACCGCTGGGCTTGTTCAAGTACCTACCTACTCAAGTGAAGAATCTGCTTCCAGAATTCTTCCAGACTCTTGTCTTTCTAGGTCATGGTTTTGACTTGGTTTCCATTTCAATGATGCTTCAAGACTTACTGCATCCTGTGACTCATTCTGGTGATACGCACCTCTTGACGGGACTTCCCATGAATGCGAGTTCCTCTTCTGTCCTCTTATTGTGATGAGGGGCTTGAAGAGTACATTTAACGAGAAGGAACCTGTGGCATCATAACAGAGGAAAGGACCCATAGTGCCCACGACACTGGATCTGATGGGGCTAGATCCCAGCCATCTGTTGGCTTGAACCCTTGGAACAGGTCTCGGCTCCTTTAAGAGCCTCCAGTGAGAATTTAATAATTGTCTCTGTGGAAAGTATGAGTTCCCCCTAGTGCAGCATGATAAATCTCGGATAATAATAGCTCTTTCCAAAATAATCCTTAGGCAGAAGCAAAATCCAACTGAGAAGGTTGTTCAGAGTCAAAACGTGGGACCTGGATCTGTCTTTTATTTAGCTCTATAAATACATGGAGTGTTTCTTTTGTCACTGCTGTGGGCATAATGTATTATTATTACTATTCAGCTATTATTCCCTTAATGCCTATATTTTTGTTTGTGTGGTTTTTTTTTTAAATTTCCTGATAAGTCTTCATTCAATAAGCCAACTGTCCACTTTTAACCCTTAGTCTTCTCCTGGCCAGATTGTAGTTCTAAGCCTCTCCACTTTTACTACCAAGAGTCAATACTAAATTTAGGGAGATTTCTAGAACCACTAGCCTAGTCGGGGTGGAGCAGACCCAGGCTTCAAACTTGCCCTGATTTTCACTCTCTGATGGTGGGAACTAATAGAGATGGGTGTTGGTTTTTTTGTTGTTTTTTTTTTTTTCCAGACATAATCTCCGTAGTATTTGTTATGTCATTTTCACAGAATAGAACAAATTGAACTTTTTATGTGTGTACACAGGGATCCTCAGAATGACTTCCAGCTCTGTTCTGACTATAACTCATTGTGATGGTTCGTTTTATGTGTCAATTTGACTGGGCTAAAGGATGCCCAGATAACCAGTGAACATTATTTCTGGCTATGTCTGTGAGGGTGTTTCTGGAAGAGATTAGCATTTGAATCCGCAGACTGAGTAAAGATCTCCTTCACGGATGGGGTAGACATCATCCAATCCATTGAGGGCTCAAATAGAACAAAAAAGCAGAAGAGGGGCAAATTTTCCTTCCTCTTCAGCTGAGACAATAATCTTCTCCCGCCCTCGGACATCAGATCTCTAGGTTCCCAAGTCTTTGGACTTGGGGACTTGACACAAGGGGCCCCTCAGCTTTCAGGCCTTTGGCCTCAGGCTGAATCACATGACCAGTGCTCCTGAGTCTCCAGCTTGCAGAAGGCAGACTATGGGACTTCTTGGCCTCAGGAACCACATGAGGCAATTCCTGCAATACATCTCCTCTTGTATGTATCTACATGCATCCTATTGGTTCTGTTTCTCTGAAGAATCATGACTAATGCACTCAGCATCTTGGATTGGCTAGGATTGGTGATAGTGGGATTTACGTGGCAGAGACATGGACATTTTGCCAGTGGAGTGTGCAAACAGAGGGTGATTCACCAGGTAGCTCCTGGTGGCTACCACAGAACCTC